>NC_091095.1:14732500-14877500 GCF_024713975.1 Paralichthys olivaceus | reverse complement strand
TAGAATGTTTAGGCCGGCGGTCCCGTTTCAATTCAACCTCTTAGTAGATCTCGGCAGTGCCATGCGATGCACCCTCCAAAAAGTCCCAGGCCATCAGGAGCTGTTGTTTGCACCTCACAGTGAAGGGCCACTCAACACGGCAAACTGTATCTGAAACGCTAGCCCGGCAGTAACCTGTCAACGCTGGAGGATGGTCGGCTGTGAAGGTTTTGACCCATAAATCACGTTAAACATGGCCTATATATCATAGAATATATAGTTGTCTTTTATCAAATGTTAGTTATCAATTTACTTGCACACATTGGAAAGACTTATTGGTACCCGCATGTAATTCAACCGGTTTTTACCTTATCTTCATTGTTGAGGGGGAAGTGTATGAAGTTCACTACCTGTTTCAAATATTTTATTGTCCAGACTATTCACGTTTTACAGGTTCATATGACATTCTCTTCATGGCATAAAGCACAACAGACAAATTAAATTACTCAACTCAAATCACTCAACTTGCACATTTAACAAGCACTAAAAACAGTACACACTTGAGCCAAACCTCTCCTTATCAGAGACCAAAAATCTGATTATATGCGCAGATGCAATGGTGCTGTAAACACAGCATTAAAAAAAGTTTCTGGAAACACTTGATGTCCTAGTATGTGCCCAGATGGTTTTGGGATTCGGCCTGATGCCAGCTGTAGACTATCTGAGATGTGTATGGGACATGGCTGGCTCTCTTAGGTTGTTAGTGTTCTTTCAAATCTGCCACATTAGTGACAGAAACTACCAGACTGTACTGCCGACACACCCACAAGTGAAAAAGAAAGCAAAGTACAAGATAAAAGTGTATCGTTAGTATATATCGTTTGTTTTCTTAGCCTCTAATGATGCTAATTGTGTTGACAATGACACAATTTACCCACTTGAAATAAAGGTGAGACATGTATTCACAAGGAGAAAACTGTGACATTGATAAACCTCACAAGTGCTTTTTAAGACATGGCCTGTAAAAGATTATCAAAATATCGGGTTTTGTTAAGAGGCTACTATTGGGAGGTGATCAGTTTTGCTGTGTTTAGACAGACACTCACCCTGTGTAGGAAAAATGCAGCCCTTCTTATCTATTCAATGAGGGAACTGTGCTGAGGGGTGCATTGAGAGGAGGTTGCAAAAGGTCTCCAAAAAGATGCAGCATTGTGCGACAGAATAGTCGAATCTGGTTCAGCTTCTTCTCTAACCGAGTTAAATACGCATGAGACAACACGTTCCTCAACACTGCCACATGATGCAGGGCAAACAACTGTGAATGCATGTTCAGTTTAAGAAAAAAAAAAAAAAAGTCCAGCTTGAAAAGAGGGTCCAATTCTGAGGTTGTGTTTTTTCATATACCTGTGACAACGAAATAAGACCTGGGGTGTCCAGTTGAATGAAAATTGATGTCACATTAAAGAGACTAAACTTTTTTGCCACATGAGGCAACATTACTTTGGATGTCCCCACCCCCTCGATGGCCTCCACTACATTAGCACACTTCCATCGTTCGAATGAAAGGCATTTTTTCACTCTGCATGATGTTAACGTGGCCTTGTTCTGAATTCCCTTCAATGCTCTCCGTACTCATCCTCTTCAGACCACTTGGTTTAAAATGGCTATTTAAAAAATGTAGCCCTCGTTTGCAAAAGAGTATTGATAACCTTGTTTAATTATGTGGTTTGGCCAAAGGTTCATTTCTGTTACAATAACATTTCATAATCTTTTAGTGGGAACAGAACGCATCGTGCTGTTACTGTCTGACTAAACACTGATTTGGTTTCCAACCAAGACCGTCCATTATAAACGTTCATTATATATTTTCAGAGTGGCTTCCGAGTTCAACTTAGTTTGAACTAGTATTCTTACTGTATTCACACACAGTTTTAGTATGCTGTGGTATATTTATAACAGATACACTGTCTGTTTTAAATATTGTGGATTCAATTTGATAATTAATAATGATGTTAAAAATGTAGTTCTGTCTCTTCTAAGGTGCCAGAGTACAGGTTTTTACCTTATATCCGAGCACCAGCAACACTTGTGCGAGTAGACGCTGTTGCACTGTTACTGTGCTCATCATTCACTGCCACAACAATAGCCATTAACCATTGCTAAGCGCCGGGCATATGCAGCCCACATGACCCCACTATTTACTTCTCCTCTGCCAAGTGCCATTGTGAGGTTTGTGTTTGCATGAAGCTTGAAGAACAGAGGGAACCACAAAACAAAGGCAGATTCACGTCATGATCAGTTGTCTCAGATAACTTGAGAATCAATGCATTTTTAGAAAAGCCTTTTTTCTGCCTCCCTCTTGTTTTAGCACAAAAGGTGTAGGAAACCATCTGAATCGGGGCCATATAGCACACAGGGCCAAAATATGTGTTTTCAACTTACTTCCAAGCGTGGCCATGCCCTGTCTCTTCATCTAGGAGGCCGTCTTCCTAAATGAATCTGGTCAGTGAGCTAAATAAAGGCAGGTAAGAGACAGAGTGTTGTCTGGAGAGCAAATGAGTGACTGAGATGGAGATGCTTTCTTCTCTTTATCCCCCCCCCCCCACCACCACCACCACCACCACACACTTCCTGAGTCCTAGCATGCTTTTAGCTCTTTATCACCACTGTTGTCCGGCGGGGAGAGTGTCTTATCGATCAGGAGCTCGCCTGCTATACTCGGGAGCAAATTAGCGAGAGAAAGAGACCGAGGGAGGGAGAGAGGAAAATGAAGGAAACGAGGCTGAAGGGATTTCAGGTTTACACAAGCTGTTGTGGAGGTGCGCCTCAGTGGAAGGAACAAATGAGCTGAGGGGGTTACCTAATAAAAGAAGGCACCTCCAGCAATTAAGCCAGCTGACAGGCAAACTGTGGCTCTTCGCTAATGTGGGCTGACAGCAGGGAAATTTGAATAACGGGGCTTGCTGGAGGAAGGAGAGAAGAGTGGGGTGGGGGGTGACGCTAATGAAACAGGTGCCTGGCAGCCCCTCCCCTCTAAGTGCAGAAATCATTGGGAGATTACGAGCACATTTCTCTCGCATGCAGCCACGCAGATTGCAAATTTGTTGACGGGGGGGGGGGGGGGGGGTTTAAGAAATTGGACCTGTGTCTTTCCTTCTCCACCGCACGGTGCTTTAACAATGCAAAACGCTGTTGAATGGTGACTGTCCTTCTGGAATAGGAATAGGCACCCTTCTGATGACTGTGTACTGACACATTTCCTGGCCCTCGGAGAGTGGGACGTGAGTTTTTAGGCATGTGTGGGTGGATTCACAGTGATACACACATTCAGTAATGTTACCCTGGGTTAGACCTCCTGTCACAGCGTCCTTGGTGGTATTCAAATGAGAGAGGGAGAGAGAGGAGAGAGCTTGGTGGGTGTTTACTCTGATGATTGACTCTGTGGGTAAGCAGTGTAATTAGTGGCCTGACTAATGGGCTGAGCTTTATGAAGGAGGCAGCAGCACAGCATCTTCCCAGCTGAATGAGACAGGGAGATCGAGCTCAGATGAAACAAATAAAACAAACTGATCTCAATATTCGGCAAGATATTTTTAGCCACAGCAGTCGCGTGGCGTCAAGGAACGAACGTGACCGTTTGCCGCTTGGCCAGTCATTCCCTCATTTTGGTCTAGACTAAAACATTTTAACGGCTGCTAGGTGTATTCTTTGATGGACCACCATAACATTTTAGATATTTATGTTTCTTATCATAGACTGTAACTATCCAGAGTATCCACCTTTCACATTGCGCAGTAGCAATCAGGGGGTGGAATAACAGTAGCAGGATCTGTCAATACTTGCCCTTGACCAATCATGAGTCAGTCTCAGCTTTCAATTATGTTGCTTCGGCCCATTTTAATAGCATCAAATACATAATTAAAACCAAACTCATGCAAAAAATAAACACTTGAATAATTTGATAAGAATTACATAAAATTCTAGGAATCAGCTTTGGGAAAAATTTATTTGAACTCTGCATTGACTTTAGTTTGGTCCAGCTCAAACCATTAACATAGAGGAGGCAGGATTTATGACCTATACTGGAGCCAACCTCCAGGTGGCAATCAAGAGTGCAGTTATGTTGTCCATATTTATATACAGTTTATGTTCTTAACAGGTTTAATACATCTTTATCATGTGCCATCATGAGGGCAAAATATTCGTCTGTCTCACACTTTGTTTATGACTAAATGCCTGTATTACTAATGATACTCCCATCAGACTTAGATAGACTGTAGGCTAATTAGGAAATGTTAAATATGAGCATGTTAGCATTGTCATAGTTAGTCTCACAGAGCTGTTGAAACCTCTTAGTTTTTTGTGTTAACAAGCAAAATTGCATGTTGACTTGTGACTATTTTTTTGTTTTAGTTTTTTTGTTTAGTTTTAGTATAAATTATATTCTCTGGCTAAAATTTGATTCAGCATATAAAATGCAGAAAGGCAGAAAAGAAACAAGAATGTGGCAACTGCTCAAGTTTTTTGTTTTTTTGAAGAACTCTTTCTTTCTTTGTTGCTTTATGCAGTGTGGCAGAGAAAGGAAGGCGACTGTGAGAAATCATCCAGTCATCTCTCTTCCCCCCCTGCATCCCCTGCAGCCTTGATAAGAAAACACATTTTGTTCATTTTAGTGAACCCAATATTCCCCTGGTCGCACAACCACATCATAACAGTGATGGCCCCATTTTAGTTCCATTAGGAAAAACCACGTATCACTGTGGGTCAGTGCGGGCAGCAACGATCGAGACCCACCTTGTGGATTCCCATCGTTATTGACGTAGCAGCTATCATGTGTGAATTCAATCAAGTCCACGTGTGCTTGTAAATATTTGTGGAAAACTGTTGTGCACACATCCGCATGGTGTGTAGGGCCCATGTGTAAGAGAGCAGTCTTGTTTTTTTGTGCATGTGTGTGTATGCATGTTGTTTTAATGGCGGTAGGAGGGGGTTGGAGCAAGGATGTGAGGTCATAGTGGTTTGTTGCTTGCAGTGTAATTAGAAATAAATGCCACACTTGTAGTGGTTCATTCACATCGGAATTAAGTTTGTGCTCAGATGCTTACATTTGTCTGTGTACGAATCTTTGCATTCATGGATGTTGTTGCACGAGACCGTGGATATGTTTGTGCAGAACATGTACCCTTCTCTGTTACATGCTGTGTTTGGCTTCTAGGCTGTTGCGCAGCGGCTAGCATGCTTAAAAACAGCCATACTAGATTGTCTCCACTAACCTATCCCACCAAAGGGATGTGGGATTTGATTTAAATAATTTCTATCCCTGTAGATGACTCCTTCACGCTCTCTCTCTCATCCCCTCATCACCAGGCCCTCATTTAATCATTGCAATTGACTTGTGCCTTCCTGGGATAAGAGAGAGATTAGTGTGGAACGTGTTTGTGCGTACATCTGATGCAACAGGGTCATATCTGGGGTTTCAGCATTGACCTTGTGCAATAAGGTGACCTTTAACCCCTGACTGTTGGCCTGTAGCTTCCTCGGCTTTCTGGATCGGGACAGACAGTCTTGACACTTGGAACAACACATCACTGCTGCTCAGTGCCCGTGAGAACCCCCCCCCCAGCTGATTTACCTAAACAGTTAAATAATCAGATCATCCTATTGGAGAGAAGCTTTTCTTCCTCAGGCCGACCCGCTTCATGCAGTCCTCCCTCAGCATTACAGCACCTGTTTTTTTATGATGGTAAGAGCCACGGAATGATCCTGCTGTAATTGTGTAACTGTGATTTTCAGCCTATGTAAGCTTTGTTCAAGGGCAGACGGCATGTCTCTTGTTTGCTTTCAAGCCAAGAGGGATGGAATAACTGACTGTGGGATTATCAGGTGAGGCTCAGTTTAGACTCATTTCCACAGGTCAACAGGTCAGCGCAACGACCTGACCTCTCACTTTAAAGCCTGCTCAGCTTTTTGCCAGATCAGGAGTTAGATCAGACTAATGGCAGTGTTTCATGTGTGCTTTAAAGAGGTTGTATGTTGGTATGATCTACGCTTTGCCCATGTTTCAAGGCAGCATCTGTCGCATGCGTCCAGTCTGGTGTGAATCATCACAACAGAATTCCTCACGAGCAGACTGGGGTTGTGTGTTATATCCCGAGTGGCCAAGACAGAGAAGAGACGTTTGTTTCTTTCACCTAAAATATACAAATATTATATATCTTATTATACATCCTCTCCTTCTTCCTGTGAGCATCAGAAAATAGACAGGCTCACTAGCATCATCCATTTCAGCGGAAGGCTCTGGCCCATCTCTCACCTGTCCTCTGGCAACATGGCTGTGAAGAAAAAAGAAAACCCCTGAAAAATATTAAAAGGAGTGATGAAAGAGCAAGAGAAGAAAGATAGTCTTCTTTCTTTCTCCTTCCATCCTCCCATAAAATGGCCTTGGTGCTCTTTTTTCCTCCTGTGAAGAGTAATTGCTCTGTGCGTGTGTGTTGTGTGAAAGAGGAGGGAGGGTGTGTGTGTGTGTGTGTGTGTGTGTGTGTGTGTGTGTGTGTGTGTGTGTGTGTGTGTGTGTGTGTGTGTGTGTGTGTGTGTGTGTGTGTGTGTGTGTGTGTGTGCACAAAATGTGCATGTGTATTTTTGTGGGGGTGAGTGTGCATAATGGTGGAGCTGTGCATGCAAGGGAAAAGAGGTGTGTGGTTGTGAGTGTGCATGTGTGGTTGTCTGTGCTCTAGGAGGGGAATCTGGCCGACAGATTGAGAGCAGCTTGTTAGAAAGAGGAACAATGAGGCCACAGCCCCCTCTCCTATCTCCTTTCTTTCTTTCCTTTCTTTATTCTCTTTTCTTTTTTCCAAGTTAGATTTTTTCCCTATTTTTTTTATTTAGTTCCATCCCTTTTTACAACACTTTCTCTATCTTTTCGGTTTATTTCTGGCTTCCACACTTGGCTGTCTCGCCTCATCCTATTGGTCCAATTTTACCTTTTACCTACCTAAAGTCTTTGGGGCCCCTAAATGGCAAGAAGGTTAAAAAAAAACCGTGGTCCAACTTAATTTTATTAATTAAGTTGGACCTGGATGAGCAGAAAAGGAGACATTATTCATACGATGACACAGTCACCCACATTTGCTTCCTGGTTGGAAAATTGACTAACAGTGAATGCAGAGCTTTTGGTAACAGTCCCTCCTCATTGTTGGTCCAAGAAGAAAATCCCTGCACTAATTTGTCACCACTGCTTTTCCTTGTTTGCGATCATTTCTGCAATTTAGGAATATCTACAGATGATCTGCTTCCTGTTTAGACTGGCACTCACGCCAAGTGTCCTTGAATGGTCATGTGATATGCATTCTCAGGGTGGCGATTACTTCTTAAACAACGCAAAAATGCTCCTGTTGGGGCTGATTCATTTTAAACTCAATTGTGTAACTTAAATGATATATTGTGAATGTAGCTATAGACTGTAGATATCTCCTCTCTGCTCGTCATCAACACATTCTTTTTGGCATCAATGTTGAGTGGTGTTTTGATTAAGTTGTTTATTAATTAATATTAATGTGAAATTGACATTGTTGAATCCAAGGACATTAAGATGAGAGATGTTTTTAAAAACACTAAAATAAATTATTCCTACCCACATACTCAAACCTATTGATTACTGACTTGTAGAGTAGTTAGTAACTTGTAGACTGTTTAGTTGAGCGACAATGCACCACTACAACAAGCCTCACAAGTGTAAGAATCAGGATTTTATTTTTACATCTCTTGGACCTTTGTGTCCCACGTGTATAACTGTTTTCTCAACATTCATCTCATAGAGTTTTCAAAGAGTCTGAGTCAGGGAGCCTGAAGGCTGATACAGCTTCTTTGATTTAATGTTATTGCAGTTAAATATCTCCTGTTGTGTTTCTACTCTGATTCTTTGAATGGAGGCTCTGTAGCTGACATTGAAGATTATTACATGATGCATAAGGTGGATGGTGCATCATATGCAAGGTCAAGACTCAGGTCTTGGAAACTAAAGCAATGTTTCAAATAAAGGTGACACAGAAACTCTTCCTCATTCATAGTTGGGTTAGTTTTTTCATAATGTACGAACAGGCTCGGTTTGAATATTGGCCTAATGAACATACCTGCCAAGAGGGACTTCTAAAACAAAGGCTACATGGCCACCAGTTATGGATGCATATTAAAGAAACATGAGCTGCCCTCGTCCACCACCCTCCAATGGTGAATATTGCTGCAGGGCAACTCACAGAGTGGTTGGCAAAGCTGCATGTACAGGCTGTTGGAATGTAAGACACAAGCAACTGGATTCTTTCAGTTTCCAGCTCCGTAGAAAGCTTAATGTGGAATTTTTTAATAATTCGGTGAAAAAATTAATAAAAAATGCAGCAAAAACTCACAAACCTCACAGGCTCATTCATAGAACTCTTGATTATGAAATAAAAGAAATACCTTCACACAGCTGAAGGTTTTATCGATTAAACCATTTAGCCAAATTAAGTTTTAACAAAGTTTCATTATCTTGTAAACATTTAATCTTGATATGACCTCTAAAAAAAGTTTCCTTTTCCTATCACAGACTGAAAAAGAGCAAAACATGTTTTGAATCAATGACCTGACTGGCTTCCATTAAACTAACAGTCATATTAAGACTAGTGCCTCTCTGCAAGAGAAAATTACGGTACATTACTATCACTCTGCCTCACTGTCATATTCACCATTGATAAGCATGTGAACCTGCTGTTCCAGGCCCAGTCAGCTTCTGCTCTCTGTTATTTTGACAAAGAGCCAAACAGACAGACCGACGGACAGCCCCCACCACCCTCCCAGTCCGGCTCTCAGCCCCCTTTTGTCTGCCTGTCCTGCAGCATTACCTCTGTGGTTGTAGTCTCCTAATTGCTCTGGACCCTGTAGAGAAGGGAGACTAAGCACGGGGGTTGGCAGGGGTCTTCAGCCACGATGGGGTCCTTTTTCTCCACTTCTCTCCCTCCCACTGCTCTGTTTCTTTTTTTTTTTTTTTTTTTTTTTATGTCTTTCTTCTACTCAGACTTGAAATAAGACAAAGTGTGCTCATTTGGCTAAGAGGCTCTTGTACACTCCGCCCTCCCCCTCCAACTTGGTGACCCATTGACATCTGCGTCTGCTAGTGAGGACAGTGTCTCTATAACAGACAGCCCCTCACAATGGTTCCACAGCCATGGTGGTAAGCGTGTACAGATTTGGTGGTCAGGTACATATTTTCTTGTCATGGTTGAAACAGCTTGAGTGGAGCTTTTCCATTACGACATCAAATAAGTCCTGTTACACAGAAAATCACTCCCTCTGCTTGTAGGTTGTCACAATTTTGAAATAAAATGTTAACACTGGTGGTTTTTGCCACGATTAAAGGCACATGCAGTGTACGAAATGAAGTAGCTAACCCAGTCAACATGACCGAACCGACCTGATTATCATTTAGAGTTTTTCCGAACACAGCCTGACCACGTCTGGTATCCACGCTCTAATAAAAAAATGCCACAGGTAAGCAGATAAGTGGCCATACTCCATTGCGAGAACACCTTTTTAAAGACATGCTGAAAGTAAGCAAATTTGAAAAAAGAAGAAAAAAAGAAGAAGTTGTGTAATGTTTGTATTTCTTGTTTTTGCTGTACCGAAAGCGTACTAAACCTTACCTGAGGTACAAACTGTGATCTTTTTCTACTTTTGCTCTCCTACTAAGCATGATATCTCTTCTCTTCTCAGGCCCCTTTGCAGCCGCCCCCTGGGTCCTCTGCCTCAGTGGTGGCAGCTGCAGCTGCAGCAGCGGCGGCAGCATCGGGGGCGCCCCAGTCACTGAAACTAACCTACCCAGAAACTTTGGACCGCATCAAGGAGGAGTTTCAGTTCCTGCAGACCCAGTACCACAGGTATTACTTTTTTACATTTACTTTTTTTTAATTTCATATTGTGTCATGATGACTTTAAATTTAAAGGGTTAGCACTCGTATAAAACTGTGCACAGCAGTTTATAATATTTTTTACTACAGGGAGAATTCTCCATTCATGTTATAAAGTTACCTGCAGGAATGTGCACTGTCTTTGATTGATTGCTGCAGCGTGTTACCAGATGACTCTGCATTGCGTTGAGGCAAAATCTGAGCCAGATACAACACACTGTGTTTCATGTCCTTTCTTGCTCTCCTGTCTTACATGTGTACATGCATACACACACATATGTACTCGATCTCCGACTGAGATAACGCAAAGCTATGCAATGTTTTGACTAACTTTCTTGGCTCCGATTTTCTGGACCACTGCAGATGTGTATATATTTTTGTGCAGTTTTTTTTCCTTCAGGAAAGAAGTATGCATATATTATGTATATAATGCTGGCCACTCTTTTTGCATGACTCTGGACTCTGTGGTGTGTTTGATGTGCAGGAATGTGCCTAGAATGCCTTTGAATGTGGGATTTGTGCTGGCTCTTCTGTCCCAGTCTCTTTCTCTCCTTTCTGTCTCTCCCTCTCTGTTCCCTTGGCACACCTTCACAGAGTACCCACCCCCTCACTCGTCTCTCATCCAGCTTTGATTCAACTGGCCAGAATCTCCCCTCCCTCCTTTCTGTCCCCCTTTAAACTTCTTTTGTATTTGTTGTTACCCTGCTCGCCAGCATAGCCGCACCAGCAGGGTTTTGTTTTTACCCGTGTGTATGTGTGTGTAAATTTTGTGGGTGTATTACTTTGGATGGTATTTCCTGATGATTAATGATGATGGGTCAAAGGTTGAGGAAAAATTCTAATAATAATCATTTCACTCAGTCCTGTGAGGCCCACAAACAACAACCTTTTTCAGAAGATTTAGTTTATCGATGTCGGTATGTAAAGATGCGAATTAGGAGCATTGTGGGGGTGTTTTGTTAATCTTTTTGTGCAAATTATTTTAACCCAGAATCTACAAAAAATATGGATGTATTGATGTCTCCTGACATCCCACCACATAAACGATGAACCACTGCCACACACGCCCACACTTATCCAACACTGCACTAGAAGCTGTGACCACCTCTTTGACATCTTTTGTGCTTTTTATCTGGATGTTTATTGAATTTTGCTGGAAATAGCATGTGTGCTCAGTGAATAGGATGGAAACCCAAGGTTATCACCCTCTGAATTGTTTTTATTATTAAAACGCCCAAAAGTGTCTGCAGTGTCCCTGCGAACTAAACTGAGCTGCACTGACCCAGGCAAACCGAGCCATTCACAAACATGAGTCATCTCGGGATCTGTTGGTTGCAACAGTGTGATCAGCTCCTCTGGCAGCAGTTCAACGTTACACCTCTTGTTACAAAACACCTGGAGCATCCCTCTCCAGGTACTAAGAACCAGGGAGCAGGATAAACAATAAATTCATGATGAGATTAAGAACACGATTGGGAGCAAGAGCAAGCTTGTGATTCCATCTGCGTCTCCCAGTGTCTACACCACATTGTGCTGTTGTAGCAGGCCTGGTTCAGGTTTCCAGGAAAGCTTGTTTAACCTTGCTACAGGCCTCTCCAGCAGCCCACAGACTGTTGTGAGCACAAAATAACACAGCAGATTAAATCTCTGTATATGACTACAACTGAAAACTAACACTGTAACCATAACAATGGCAAACACTGTTGGAACAGAGAGTGTTTAATGGATATGTTTACACCAAACTGTTGGATGTATGTTTACTCTGGCAGATGAGTACATGTTAATTGGAACGACAAGTTTGGCTCAATTATAATTGACATACAAATGACAGTAAACTTGAGCTGCTCATGCTGGAGTAATGACGATACTGCTTCCTTCTGATTCTGAATTCATTTTAAGCAACTTCCACTGAAAACTGTGCATTAGTGTTAGATTGGGTGATAATCCAACATTTTAAGGGTTTTTTTGTGGTATTTTGTTGATATGGTCATAATTTGTGAACATTTCACAGTCGAAGCTTGTGATTCGAGTCCAGTCATATTTACAAAGCCACAAATTTTCCCTATGAGAGCATCATCAAATAAAAAGAAAATCAAAAAGTGAATACATTTGTTTTTAGATATTTAGTTCTCTGTGAGGAGATCTGTGAGGAGATTTATTGAAGCAAAGCAAAACACTTGATCATATTTACTTGCATCAATCAAAAAATGTAGAGCCAGATCAATATAGCAGTAGCAAAGTGTAGCATTTCTTGATAACATTTTATTTGATATATTTGCTTTTCTTTTTTTTTCATTTTATATAGTTATTTATAATAAAATGTATAGTTTAATCCTAAACTATCAAGCCTCAATTGTGTTTCTTTGTCATTAAGGTTTGATGATGACATCTAAGGAATCATTGGTCATTAAAAAATAACCAATGTATCCTTGCAGGTTGTGATGCTACTGTTTAACCGTGTGTGATTCTAATATTTTGTCCACTCTATCCCCATGCCTACAAGAACATGGTACATTTTTAGCAAATGTAAATTGGGAAATTGTGGAACCGACTTTGGGGATTGGGCTTGAAAACGAAAAAGATTTAATACACGCTCTCATTTGCACTCACTCTGCTGTGCTTGCTGCTTTTTAATATTTACCTTAATGCAGGAACTAAATTGTGTACTGCCTGTTTTCTTCTGAATGTGCTGTTTAGGGGTGATGTTTTCTTGTCACTGGTTCATTGTTATTGTTTTGTGTGGGTTGACAGAGTGATTCGTTTTCATTAATAATATTTTTTCTGTCAATCTGGACTCTGACTGGCACCCCATTTTCTAAATAGAGGAAAAACCTTGTCGTTACCACTACAGTAATTCTTCCTTCAGCTCATTAAACATCCATAGTAGAAAAAATGAGTTTTTCCATTACCTTTGTGATCAGCACAATAAGATTCTTTCTATAATGGTCCTAACTCTGAGAAGCCGTCAGATGCCAGTTGCTGAACAAATGTGATGCTAAAAAAAGTCCGATTGGCAGCAGAAAGGAGCAGACGTGTAGTGGTCAGAAGGATTATCGGTGTCCTTGTTTAGTCCAACTGCAGACAGGTCAGGACACAGATCCACATCTGATCGCAGGCTACACCTTCATGTAACCGGACCCACTTGTTACCGTATTCACCCTGCAGGGAAAACATGACCCGAACTCCCACACACACACACACACACACACACACACTGACCCACTCTCAATCTGATGCATGCCCTTAACACACATTTGCACACACACACACTTACGGGCCTCAATTATCTCCACACACACAAATAGATGTTGTCTAGAAATAGCAGGGCTTAGTTGCAGGGAAGGTGGCTGGATTCTGATAGATGTTGGATTAGATGGCAGGAAAAAGACTGAGAAGGGATTAACGCTGATGAGCTGCAACTGTGTGTGTGTGTGTGTGAGAATGGATGGGTGGGTGGCACGGTGTGTTTCTAAATTTGTGTGTCCCTTGTTTGCTTTTGGTGGTGTGTGCGTGGTTGGAATGAAGGGATGAAAAAGATTAGCGAGGAAGAAGAAGAGAGGGAAGGGTTAATTAATTAGAGGGTCATTGGTGGGTCAGTGGCCCTGATTTTTGTGTGTGTGTGTGTGAGTGAACTATCTAAACAGGCCCTAATCAGCAGACTGAGGAGAGACGGGAGGAGCTGCTGACACAGAGCTCTCATTACTGTAATTCTGCCTCTACACACTCACACACACACACACACACACACACAGTCGCAGGTCATTGGGGGACATTTACATACACTTTTAGTCACTTAATGGAGACTTGCCATAACCACCATTCGTCTAACATTAAGGTTAGCCAACCTAACACTCAACCGTAACCACCCACCACAAATATCTGCTGTTTCCCAATTGGGGATGCAGCTTTTGTCCCCAGTGGGAGAAGCTTTTCAATTAGTCAAAAATGTGTCTTTCAGATATGCACTGGACATATTTTCTCTGGAGGACGTGCACATGTGAACACAAATGTCCAAGTAAGACGCTCCGCAGTTTCTATAGACTCTGTCCATACTGGCCTCCTATACAGTGTGTAGTAATCCAGGAGAAGTTGATGTGAGAACACAGCAGGGGATCCCCCCCACTGGATTCACTGGGAGCGGATGGGGGGGTTGATGCTGCTCAACCACACCTTAACCGATAGCATTGAAACATACAATCTGGGATGGACCAGTGCCTGGCACATTATAAAATATCAATTAATCAATTTCTTTGTAACAAGGGTATATTTTTAATGCGCAAATAGCAGCATTGTTAATATGATGATTCACACACTGAGTGAAACGGACCAATAGGTCGACGAAAACTATTTACCATAAATAAATGTAAAAGCATAGCGTATACTGTTTAACTGATAGTTATAGTTCATTCGTTTGGGCGAAATCCTGATTGTCAGTTAAGGACAGACGTGTGGGTGTGGGTGTGTGTGTGTGTGGGTGTGGGTGCGTGTGGTCTGGAGGAGAAGATAGGCTCTCCACTCACCACCAACATGCCGACACTCATCACTTGGAGTCCTTCCACTCGTCCCTGCCAAAAATACTACACAGTGGTATAGGCTATAGACAGAAACACACATAAATTTTGCTGCAGTAATGAGCAGAAAGAGCGATGACTGAAACTGACCATGTGCAGTTCTCTTGTGGAGAACTGTTCTTGTCGAGCTCAAATAAAACCAGCCACAGGTTAATGACTGCTCATCATTCACGTCTGTGTTGTTTTATTAACTTTTACGTCAGCACTCACAATTTTCCAAACTAATACGTCTTCTTCCAGTTTTGTGCCACTGTTACACCAATACTTTTCACAAAACTGCAAATGCCCATTAAAGTTGTTTCCACTCTCTCACACTCTGCATTTGACAAGTTGCTAACTCTGTTAACAGTTTTAACATTAATAACAATAAAGGACGTTTTCATTTCTAATGGAAGCTTCAGTTCACCAAAGCTGAGTATTGTCTGAACTGTTGAGTCAAATGGCGTGCACTGACATGGTGTGAACTGAATATATCCAGATAGGCTGTGTGTGAGTGCACAGATATAATTAGATAAAGTAGTCAGGAATCCTCTGTGTTTAACTGCCTGTCTGTCGCTGGCCAAATGACGAAATTATATTTGCTTTAGGGAGGGCTGAGGGTTTGTGGTTTGTTTATAGATGCGCTGTGGGTTGGTTTGTGTGATACAACTACTCCCTCTTCTAATTGTGTGTGTGTGTGTGTGTGTGTGTGTGTGTGTGTGTGACATTTATCAAAGAGCGGAGCTTACAGCGAGTCTGGCAGCAGTGAGAGGTATGGTTGGCCTGCTATTGTGCGACGAGATCCTGGCTTTGTTTTGTATGTGTGTGTATGTGTGTGTTTGCTCTCATGCATGCCCTTGAGAGATGATGAAAGAGTACACAGGCGAGTTGGGTGGGTCCCTGGTGAGTGTGTGTTTGTGTATTTCTGTGTGTCTCTGTGTGGTTTTGAAGGTGGAGAGAATCTGACGGTTTTTACAGAGGAGTGGTGAGGAAAGGTTGATCAATAATGAGATGTAAAGTGAACATACCTGGAGCCTGGAGGGCTCAATGGTCCTGACACTGAAAAGACATGCCGCTTGTGCGTGCGTGCGTGCGTGCGTGCGTGCGTGCGTCTTCACTGGCTTGTTGGTTTGTATTTGTGTGAAACCGTCTGATATCGTAGCTACATTTGAGAATCAATAAGTTATGTGCTTTCTGCTTCGCATGTAGACAGAAATGTTTTGAGGATAAAAGACATCCTCTGATAATGATTAGGATAATAAGCAGGTTGTGCATGAAATTCAATTAAGCTAGAACTGGAACAATTTTCAAAACTGAGATTGTATCATTTTCATCCTTCATCAAGCAAAGCTGTCAAGTATTCTGCTGTTGTGTGTCTTGTGTTAGTTTAATACATTCTTGAAATTTGGGGTTTGAATGGTCAAACTAAAAGAGAATTTTGAAGACGTCACCTTGGCCTCTGGGAAATAGTGATGGACATTTCATTGATCAAAAAAATCAATGGCTTGGTCAAGAATATACCCCGCAGACATCAGAGTTCGAAAACAACAGGTTGTTGCATGTCAGGGAATCTGTTTGGTATCAACCCTGATTCTGAAAAATTTGACCAATGTTGTTTTGTTTCTTTGTTTTGGGAAATATAGACATGATTTATCACAAAGCTTGTTTCGGTAAGATAAAGGCCTAATTTAGTCATTTACACATACATGACCTAATAATTGTTTTAAATTATATCATATTGGGAAATACATTATAAGAGAATGAATTATAGTCAAGTACTTGATTCCAGCTTTACTTGACAGTCGTAGATGGTCAGTGCTGCACGCATAGTTCAGTGTGCATTGAGCTTTTTTCCCCAATTATAAGTCTTCAATTAGCCTCAATCTTAATTACTTGCACTATTCAAGAACCGGTCAAAAGCTCAAAGGTATAAAGGCTACTATCACAAAGGAGAGGACTGAGCAAACCACTACAAAGTCAGTTATAAACCTGGAACCAGCACATGTTAAATATTCAACGTCATGTCATAAATCCTTTATATTCATGGAACCAGTCTGCCCTCATCTCACACCTCCATCTCCTCTGCCCTGCAGTGTGTATTTGTTTAGACCAGACACACAACTGGCTGGAGGAGATTAACATGACAGTTTTTTTTGCATCATTACTTTTACTAAAAGCTCAGTAATTCTACTTGTATATTGACAGATCAATTATGCGGCTGATGGTATTTAATCAAGATTTTTTTTTTTCATTTGGCACAAACCTGTTTTTACTGTGCTGCTGCTGCTTTTTGTGTAACGAAAACGAATGTTCCTTTAAAGATTTATCTCTGTGAACACAGACTAAAAAATTGCAAACAGCAAACAGACAAATGTTTGATAGGAAAAAAAATATATAAAAGTCTTTTTGCAAAATAATCAATGATGGAATGGGTTGAAGAAAAACCAACAGTGGAGAGAGTTGACATTTTTACAATACCCAGTAGCCTGTTTCAAACACGGCAGTCTGCACATTTTCTACTAAGTGCAGGGTCTTAATTAGACGCTTCGCTGTCTGTAGGCTCTTGTTCGAGCGTGTGTGTGTTCATGCCTGTGTTTATTTAGCAGGTTTGTGTGTACATGTGGGTGAAAATACTGTATGAGATTGTGTGTGTGTGTTCTCATGTGTCTACATACATGAAGTTTAAGGCTGTAAGTGAATGTTGCTTTAGTGCTCATGCACACACACGTCTATTTGTGTGCTGTGCGCGTGTGTGTGTGTGTGTTCAGTACCATTGCTGCACTGACAGAGCTGTCTAAAGGCTGGCAGGCTGCAGATTTGTAGCGCATTCAGCTGATCATCTTATCTCCTGTCACCGCCAGTGAAAGATTGGAGGAACTGAGCACACGGAGACACACACACACACACAGTTCCATCTCCTTCCCTCTTGTTGGTTCTCTCTCTCTCTCTCTTGCTCGCTCACTCAATCTTGTTTCCTCCCTGTAGTTCTCTCTCTCCCTTCCTCCCTCCCTCTCTCTCAGTAAATGGTGCTGAGCCAAAGACTAATTATTACAGGCAATCATTTCGACATGAAATACCCACTTCCTGCACACCGCTCTCCTCCCCTCTCTCCCTCATTTTCTTCACCCCCTCCAGCTCTTTTGTGCTCCCACACTCACACAATGGCAACACAAATACACACACACACATACGTTGGTCTTTCTACATTTATGAGGACACTTGTATATTGCCCCTTACCCATAACTCAACCATCACAACTAAATGCCCAACCCTAACACCTTACCTAACTCCAATCAAAGTCTTAACCCTCAAACAGCCCTTCAATGTTTTGATGATCAAAATGTCCCCACAACAGTGGTTTTGAACAATATCCCCACATGACCATACACACATATACACACACACACACACACACACACACACACACTCACACCGGATTTCATTTCTAGAAGTCCATTTTGTGGGGAATGGTTATTGCTTTCTAAGAATGACCCTGGGGTCTTTCCTGTAAGCACAAGAAGTAACTGTGTGCACACGCGTGTGCATGTGTGTTTATATTTGCTACCCAACCTTGTGCAATATCTGGAGTGATATGCCAAAAACAAAGGACAGATCTTTCTTACGGGTATAGAGACAGCATGGTTCAGACTGCTGCTACTTTCTGCCCTGAATTATTATTTTCAAGAAAAGAAATATACCTGCTGTGAGTTATTATGTTATATCAGTAACCTGTTTGTATATGGATTCATCACCAGTGGGCATCAACATCATGTTTAAAGCTCTGGAATAATTAGACAGCAAATCAATTGTGACAAATACATTAATATTACTCCATTCATTATTAGAACGTTCTGTTCATTGGCTTGGCCATATCATAGATTGGTCAGAGAAGAGAGAACTGAACAACTTGCATCTCAGGTGCTCAGCTGTGCTCAAGTGACTGGAGACAGTTTCAATTATTGATTTATTGTTTGAGTAATTTTTCCTACGAAATTGTTAAACGTTCTTGTTCCTGCCTTTTAGTGAGTATTAGCTACTTATAAACGAATCTTAATGTTTTTAGACTGCGAACCAGATACAGCAAAATGTTTGATGGCCATTGTCACTATTTTATATTTTATTTGACAAATCAAATTTTAATGACAACTAAAATTACAATCTTATTTTAGTTTCAGTGACACATTTATAAACATAGGAATTCTACAGCGTGTGTGTACTTGTTTTTGTGTATCTCTAGGACCTTATAAACACTGAGCTTGTCAGGACCAGTGTAGCTCATGGGGACCAAAGCCTAATGGACCAAAAATTAATTTCTGAGTTCCTGGTTAAGGTTCAGGCTAAGATGTGAATTGTGGTTAGATTAAGGTTAGGGCCAAACCCTAACCAATCTAGGGTTTGGCATGAAATGAGTCATGGTTAAGGTAAAAGGGTAAAGTTTTGGTTTGACTGTCCACAATGAATGGAAGTCAAGTCCTAACAGGGATAGCTGCACAAACCAGTGTGTGTTTGTGTAGTCATTGCTTTGTTTCTCCAAGCTCATCCCAAGTTTATGTCGTGATAAACATGCTGGCCACACACACACACACACACACACACACACACACACAGTCACATTAGTTCTCAGCCCAGCTGTGAGTGACTTCTGCTGAGAGGCAATTCCACTGTAATAAAATCTATAGGGTGGGGGGAGGAGGGGGGTTTAATCCTCGTCCCCTCTCTCCACCACCACCACCTACCTCTCCCACTCTTCGTCCTGCGTCTCTCCCTCTCCGCCCTCGTCCCTCTTCTCCTCAACTGGCTGGCAATGATAAATGAGTCAATTATGTGTGTGTGTGTGCACGCAGCGCTGGAGAAGGGGAGCGGATGGGAACGTTATTACCTGTTGCGGCTGGGGGTAATGTTGCGGTATTAATCATATTGTAATTTTCCTCCTCCAAACGACCCCCCCCCTCACCACCACCACTTCCATTCACCCACCTCCAATGTCCCACCTTACCACGCCTTACAACAGCCCCTTCTATCAATCTTTCTGCCTCCCGCAAACAAGTCGGTGTAAACTGCAGAGGGCCCAAAATATCTTCCCTCTCTGGAGCGGAGTTGGAGGTGGAGCACAGTGTGCACCTCTGAGTGTGTTTGTGAGAGAGTGAGAGGAGATGGGGTGAGAGAGGTGGGGAGTGAGTTGCAGAGGTAACAAGGGAGGTGTTTGTATGCTTGACCTGAACACATTTCGGTGTGTGTGTGTGTGTGTGTGTGTGTCTGTGTAAATTCAGCCACTGGCATTATCTAGTTTTAGAAGACACAAGGGACTGTTTAGTGTGAGGAGAGACAAGCAGACACAGAGGACAGACAGATATATATTACACGAGGGAGATGTTTGGATGCTATCACCTCAGAGGTGTGTGTGTTTATGTGCATGCACTGATATGTGTGTCAAGAAGCGTTCACACCAGGCTTCACTGTAGCTCTGATGGAACTTTTTTGCTCACAGGCCCTGTTCAGGTCTTGTATTAACCTGTTTGGGTGATTGGATCAAAAGTGGAAAGCTCTAAGTATACAGCTGTGAACGCAGAAGCATTAAGGGCGCATTTTAGATTAAATTGATCCGAATTCAATCAGAGCTGGTCTGGGCTCTGGGATGCATGTGGCCATTTTCTTGTTGCATTATGAACGCAAATGTTTCCTGATTGAGGGCTGTTACAGTTGAACGTGTTTTAACGTCCATGTCAGGTGATCCGATCACGCGAGAGGACAGCTTGGCATTAGAATTTGTCTCTTCAAGAGTCTCCTGTAGCCACTTGTGATCGAATCACACTTCCCTGCTCTATGCAAACAAACGTACTTAATTTCTGTTTGCTCTACTTGATTTAACGCAATGAAAAAAATGTGATGGCTGATTTGTGGTCAACATGTGGTGGGGGCCACAAATTTATCAATGTCTAGGAATAGACGAGAGAAAAAATATTTTCCACTCATTAAATTGTAGCTGGTCAGAGGTGAGTAGGCGGTACTTCATATGTGGGCCAGGACATGTTTGCATTACACATTGAAAGTAATTTGGCCACATGCGTCCCAGAGCACCTCTGTATATCGTCTGGGTGATCAGATCAAATACATCCTCTATGTGTCCACACATGAACTGTCCACTTGTGGTCTACCGCTCAATGGACAAGATTGCTTGATATACAATATGTCTCACATATTCCACCATTACTGGCAATTACTCCTCGATTGTAATAGCTGCTCCCTTCATCTTTTTATTTTCTAATGTATAAATACTTTAAACATTGACACACTCTGTTAAAAACGGTTTCTTCTAATCAATGTTGTAAATATTGTAATTTGTTAATGTGTTCAGTTACACGCTATTGCACTTCTGTCCGTCCCTCACACATGGCTCTCTGATCTTTCCTCGTTTTCCCCTGTTAATAGGGTTTTTGGTAGTTTTTCCTTACTCTTGTTGACGGTTAAGGACAGAGGATGTTGCACCTTGTTAAGCTCTATGAGACAAATTGTGATTTGTAAATAGGGTTTAAACAAATAAAATTTGGTTGATTGATTGATAATGAAGTGTTAGAGCGCTTCTCAGTGTTTCCCATGCATTGATGAATTTCTACAACTACAAATATAGATTTTCTATTTTTGTACTGTTTCAAGTGAGTAAATTCGTATTGTTATTTAGCAGAACTGCACACGGTGCATTGATTCACTCACGAGCTCACTGACAATGGGCACAGCTGTATAGTCAGAGTGGCTAAAACATAATAATTTGGCCCTTTGAAACAGAAATGATCTACATGTGAATTTACATATAGAGCAGGAAGTGAACTCTGATCACAAGTCGTCACAGGAGACACATTTTAATGCCAGGTGTGAACTGTACTCAGAGCTGTCCACTTGTGATCGCATCTCTTCAGACAGATGTTAATACCAGGTCTGTACAGGGACAACAGTCTGAGCCACACTCATGGCTCATGTCATTGACATAAAAAGTGAGACTAAACTGAAGTAGAAAAAAGTATATTCCGACAGAATTGCCACATTTATCCCACTTAAAGCAGAAACTCAAGACTTAAATGCAACTTGACAAAGTGTGCTGTCGAAGGAGAAAGAAAGGGGAACGATCAGACGGACAGACGTGCAGACAGATAGACTGGCCTGGTAATTGGAGAAGCAACAAAACGAGGAGTGGAGCGCACGTGGATAGATTGAAAATTGCCCCGAGCGAGCGAGAGACACCTTGGATGTGCCTGCCTGCACTTTTGGCTGCATTTCAGGCTCCGAGCGTGACTTCGTCTATTTCTGCTCTGCTCTGAGGTGATAATGGGCTGTCAGCCCCCCACTCACCCTGCTCCCCCTCCCCAACTGAGTGTGACAGGGAAAGAGAGGGAGGTGTAGAGAGTAATTTGTTAAATCTTGCTAATTGCATTGTGTATTTTTATTTGTAATATGATACAAATTAAAACTAACCCATTTTATTGTTTCTCTCTCGTCTCTCCCTGTTGCAGTTTGAAAATGGAGTGTGAGAAACTGGCTACAGAGAAGACTGAGATTCAGAGACACTATGTTATGGTGAGACACACACACACACACACACACACACACACACACACCCAAGCACACACCCAAGCCATGTCTCTTCACATACACTCATACCCATTGCAGTGCCAAGCCCGCTGAATCCCTTTCATCTGCTAACAGCTGCCAAACAACACCCACCAAGAACCCCACACACAAGACCACACACACACACAAACACACACACATTATAAGATGCAGAATAAATAGCACTTACATGGGTGTGCAGTCTTGCATCTGTGTTTGCAAGTGTTTTTGTGTCTGAGACATTTAGTCCTGTGCCATCTGTTCAGAGCCGTGCGCAGAACCTCTTACTCGTCTGGTTCTAACCCAAATGTGACTATCAAACTTTGAAATGTTAAAAACTGGCTTCCAACATCTGGATGTTTTATGATATTTTCTAGATTCAAATTGTGACGTGATAGTAATCACAAGATAAATTGGTCATAAATATTGTCATTAGTTGCACAGCCCACTGATTAAGTCCAACTGTATCACTGGTTTTCAGTCATCCCCTCGCAACTCTGCTGTGTTTGTCTGATCACATGATCAGTTCTCTCATTGCAGATAGTTTCCTAAAGTTTGATGCTTCTGCATCTGATCACTGAAGGTGGAGGAAGAACATCTGACCATGGGTTGAATCCCAGAATGCTTCCTAAGATTTTGGGCAGTGTCCATTCTAAACCTGCCTGTTAGGAATGGACTGTTGACATGTGCTTATACTGATTGCTCAGTTTGATCTCTGAAACTGTAAAAGTGACCTGCAGTGATTGAGCCATGGCAAGTAAAGGCCTGCTGTCGGATTTAATCCACAGAACCATGGAGCCACTGCTGCTGTTCACCTGTTGATTCAAAGTTCAGTGTAGATCAACTCAGTACGCTGGACCCTGAACTGGACAATCAGTCATCGTTGTTGTGACCTCTACCGTCATTGTGATGACATTGTCGGGATTGACAACGTCATGTAGGTTGATGAGTCCAAGCTGCTGTTGCTACAAAGTGCTTGTCACCAGTTTATTCAAACTTTATTAATATTGAAGGTTTCCTGTGTCCAAAACTTCCTTTGACCCCCTGATAAGACGAACGGTTCTAGAGATAGAGAACCACAGACAGACAGACAGACAGAGATTTCTGGAATTATTAGATGTAGTTTACACAGTTTCTCTGCTCAACTGCTGTTTCTGAGCTTAGTTCTCTGCAGTCAGAGGCTCTGAATGCTGGGAGCCGTGTGATTATAGAGGAAACATTATCGGCCAAGCTTTTTAGGGTAAAGAAAAGGCCAACACCCTTTGTCCTTCTTTGTTTTTTACATCTGCAAACCTACAGCCTTAGTTTACCTGTGATCTCACACAGCCACAGCTGACTGAGTGCGGGCTGCCCAGGAGCAGCCATGCCAAATCGGAGCTATGTGGTAATCTTGGCACAGAGACGGTGCCAGTGCAGGGATTGAAGTTTCTAGTGATTGGGAGAGGGGGTAGCTGGCATGAAGCACAGGCCAGGTCTCCTTCTCTTGGCTGATGATTTGGGGGAGTTTGGATGTTGCTAAGCAACAGGCAAAAACTTGGCACACCAACTGCCAAGCAGAGCTGCCAGGAAAGGCGTCTTCTCTGAAGGCACACTGACAAACACACACAGAAAGAGGAGCAGGCACACACTTGCTGAAAACACACACACTCTCGGAGGGAAACATGCACACAAAGCACATAGATACACACTCCTACACAGATGCACTCCTGTGCCGCAAACACACACACCTACACAGAAACGTACACACACGCACACATACGCACACACACACACACACATGCATGCTAACTGCCAGGAAAGATGTCTGGAGAGAGAGGACCCCTGCCATCTCCTCTCCCATCCTGCCAGGCTGTTATGGCTGCCCAGCTGCCAATCTTATCTCTCCACAACCAGCCACGCTGAAAAGCAAATGTCAGCCTGTCACTTCTCGAAGCCTCTGACTTTAAAATGCTCTCTTTTTTCATCCATCCCTGAAGGTAGAGAGACAGACGGAGCTCCTCCTTGCATTCCTCACAAGCTCCCTTGTACTTTAGGATGAAGGCTGGAGTCAAAAAGCTCTCATTAGACTTGATTATTACAATAGTCGGACACCTTCCGCTGCCCGGTGACACTTTTGGTGGACTCCTGGCTTCCATAATGTGTCTCGGGTCATTTTAGAGCCATTGACTTTCAGCGGAGTGGAGGTGAAATTAGTGGTGATGTGCTTTCAGGAACATATGGGCTCTTCAGAGTGCACATGCTCAGCCTGGCACTGTCTGAAGCTGGGAGCATAGGTTTTGTGAGAGGCTCAGGGCTCACACTGTTGAATTTATTGGTGTAAAAAAAATATATGTCAAATATTGTTTTGTGTAAATCCAAAATCAAGAGAAATTCAATGATTTTTTTTTTTAAATAACTTTTTATTTCTTACAGGATAAGACTGGCAATACAAACACAACAATATGTACAGCAAACAAATAAAGGCAACAATATTGTAGAACAGCAGGGTGCTGCAGTACTGTAGGTTTCAGGAGATATTAATTAAACAGGAGTAAATATTGCTTTTCTTGGGAAATACTTTTAGCTGCAGATTAATACATATTTGCTGTGTTGGTGAATATTTGGATACCACAACATGGGACTGATAGTGAGGTGGTTTTTACAACATGAGATTTGACAATAAGAACATTTTGAACATCAATAAACTTCTGTGTTCAATCATTTTTATCACATCTGCATTTTAAATTGCCAAACTTCATCATGTTTATAGGACATGACAATTAAATTTAACATCCAATTTTTTTTATGAGGTCTAATGATTCCGCTCTAAAGTTTTTCCATTTCGCAGAGTTGTAGCTTTTGCTAAATTGGAATGAAAACATCTCAAATGATAAACAGCATTGTTCTTAAAGCTAATTCAGGTTGGGGTTTGAAAACTGACAAAATAACATTGGGTGCACAATGTAGTGGACGCAATGTTGACATGAGTCATAATCCGGCTACACATGTATACAGGAATATGAATGGAATATTCTATTTGCAACTCATGTCAACACCATAATTGAAATAATGAGAATTTTGAATTAGGTCAATATCGTTTTGTCCAGTATATATCGGGTTAGGATTGATCCTTTTCTTATTCGCTGTTATTTCTGTTTTATTCTAGTTATTTAAAAAACCTCCAGCTTCATCTTCTCCACACATGAAAGCACTCACACACAGTTCATCAATGTTCACTTGTTTTAAATGATGTTCTCCTCTGTATTTCAGTATTATGAGATGTCCTATGGCCTTAACATTGAAATGCACAAACAGGTGAGTGAACTCTACATCTCTTTCCCTCTCTCTTTCTCTCTCTCTCCCCTGTCTTTAAGGTCTCTTGCCCTCTCTTTCATCCCTCTTGCCTCATGCTCCTAAAGCTTTAAATTATACTCTTGCATTGTTATCACAAGCTCGTTTCTTTTTGCTCCCATCAGCTTCACTCCATGTAACTAATATTTTTCAGTGAAGAGTCTGTCTCTCTGTCCCTCTGTCCATCAGTCCCCTCTATGGTGGACTTGTATATAGTGCTGTTATGATGTGGAGGCGTTAATAGGATCCACAAACAGAATTCATTTCTCCACATACAGATGAAAATACTCCTTCCCCAAGCTTCCAGATCAGCCCCCCCACACTCATCCGTCCGTCATAAATCCCTGTCTGTTACTGCCCCTGTGCTCCCTCCCTCCCTCCTTCCATCCACCCATCCCTCCCACTCCTGCCCTGATTCTCTGTCCCTTATTCCTCTTTTTCTCCATTCCCTTCAATTGCTTGTCTTTTTTAATGCTTCTCTCTCTTAATCTCCATTTCTTCACCGTCCCTGACTCTGTCTCCCCTCCTCTCCACCGATTTCTCTTTCCCCGCATCTTTTTTTATTTTATTTGTACATCCTCCCTCCACCTCCCTCCTCGCAGACATACAGTACAGTCCATGCTGAATTTCACTTTAAATCAGGTCACTGCCTTCCTGCTGTCTACTCTCTTTCTTTCCCTCTCCCTCGCTCATTTCATTTCACCATCTCAATCGCTTCACTTTTGACGTGCCACCGTTGCAGCCACTCCGCCGCCCCCATCCCACCTCCCAATCTCTTTTTTTTTCTTCTTCCCTCCCCCGCCTTCCTTCTGTTTCTTCTTTCTCTGTCTATTTCTCCTCTCCCTCCCACATCCTTCGTTCACTAGCTGTCATTTCCTCAGCCCAATCTGCCCTATTCCTCCTCCTCTCCTCCCTCCACCTCCTCTTTTCATTTTCCCTTTCATTTTGTCCTCCCCTCTTTATCCTCCTCTCGATTGCTCATGTTCTCTCTTCTCTCTCTCTCTTTCTCCCTCTTTCCTGAAGATGTCATTTAGTAGTTGGAGTTCTCTAACAAGAAATCATTGTGTCTCCCTTGGGGAGGGGGGGGGGGCGATGGATTCAGAGGAGGGAGGGGGGAACACACTCATGTCTGGCTGAAAATGGAGAGTGGAGGGAAGGAGAGATGTGGGCAAGCAAGAGAAATGAGAGGGGGGGGGGTGAGAGAGGAAGAAGAGGAAAAGGGAGGGGGCGGAAGTTCAGTCTGGCATCAATAAATCACTTAAGAGAGAGAATGGGTTGGGTAGTGTGCATATATACGTACACACACACACACACACACACACACACACACACACACACACACACACACACACACACACACACTCAGAGCAGAGTCTAGCTGTCAAGAAGACAAACAGCCTGCAGCCATAATGATGTTGTCATGATCTCTGCATGCATATCATTACTGGCTCTAACGGCCTTGTTGGGCCTGCCGCTAAATGTGTTTGTGTGTGTGTGTCTGTTAAACATCACATGGCAGCATTTGTTACACTGATTACGGCGCTAATACTGGGAAGGGAGAAATGGAACAAGGGATTGGATGGAAAGAGCGATAAATAGAGAGAGATGGAAAGGGAGATGATGAGGAGGGTGGGAGGAAGAGAGGAAGAGTTGGCTGTTGGCTGTGTAGTAGAGCAGATCGAGACAGACACACACCCACAGCAAGAATCACTGACCCCCAGCAGGAAACACACTTGCACGTACACACACAAAAGCAAGTGCAAGAGCACACAAACAGACATGCAAGGACACATCAGAAACAAATGTGTGTGCGCGCACACACACACACACACACACACACAGTGTGTGGGCTGGATGTGGCCACAGCAGATGCTGTCCATGAATATTTTAGCCAAACTCCCTGGCAGAGTTTCCATTTGCATGGACCAGATGTAAGCAGCTGAAATATTTACCACACTGGCCCTGGGAGAAACAGGCCACAGCTCATGGTGTGTGTGTGTGTGTGTGCGTGTGACCTTTTATGAGTGTGTGCGTGTCTTTTTGTTTGTTCATCCTCAATCTGGTCGTTGTGGGTGTGTTTATTCATCAAAGTGACAGTATCTTTTTTCTCTTTCAGACGGAGATTGCCAAGCGGTTGAATGTGATCTGTGCTCAGCTCATCCCATTTCTGTCACAGGAGGTGTGGGACCGACACACACACACCCACACACACACACACACAGAGCATTCAGCTGTCTCTCTCCTGTCTGACAGCAGCCCACACAGAAGGCACGCACATGCAAACTACACATTTATCAATAATTCACATTCACACCAGACACAGATGGACAGAACTTAAAAGCACATTAATTTTCCTCGATCACCAAATGGCTGCAGATTCTCATGTGAAAAATGTATATTGAGAATATTTTTCACTCTAGTTAAGAAATGTAATATTGTTAATATCCAGTCATAATATTTCTTTCTGAATCCACCTGCCTCCACTGACCTTTTGGTTTGTTCCACAGCATCAACAACAGGTGGTCCAGGCCATGGAACGCGCCAAACAGGTGACCATGGGGGAGCTAAATGCTTCGATAGGGGTACGTGGGCTCCCCCCTCTGCCTCATAGCGTGTGTAACTTATACTCCCGTTTATTTATTTTTCCTCCTTTACCTTTTATTGAGGCAATTATCCCGTGGCCCACATTAAAATTAATCTATTTATTGGATGATATTTTTAAAAAATTGGATTCAGATTCAAAATCGTTTAAATTTTTTTTTCTTTTCTTTTCAGCCCCCTAAATGATCAAAATTAAAGAATGGGTCCATATAATTTTAAAAGCAGATTCACTGGAATTGAGACAAAACATTAGTTTTAATCATTTCTTAGTTTAGTTTCCATCAGGTTGATCCGGCTGCAGATCCACTGCCCTGACCGCAGCGTCTCTCCTCTCGTGCACATCGCAGCAATTGGTTCCCTTCCTTTCCTTCCTCCTTTTCACCTCCTGTCAAACTAGTTCTGTCAGTGCTCGTAAGTCACCCAAATCTCTTCCTGTCTCCCCTCTCTCTTTCTTCATCTCTTCTGCATCTCTGCAGCAGCAGCTTCAGGCACAGCACCTTTCCCAGCATGCCCAGGGGTTGCCAATGGGCCCACACCCATCAGGACTGCCCCACCCCGGCTTGGCACTTGGCGGAGGATCCAGCCTGCTGGCCCTGTCCGGGGCTCTGGGGGCTCAGTTGGCTGCCAAGGATGAGAGAGCCCACCTAGAGGCAGCAGCGGCCGCTGCTGCTGCTGCAGAGCACCACAGAGGTACAGGATCCCTTTAAATATTGTTTACTTTTTTTTTTTTGCAAAACTCAAGTTCAGAGCTGGATTGGATACTTGAAGATGAAAATGTCTTTGGGGTTTGAAGCAGAGTAATCACTGGAGTTTGGCTCGATGGATTCTGATGATCGGCTTTGCTTTGGCTTTTTGGCAAAGCACAGTGTGTTGCTGATAATAACACTCCTCAGGGACATTGTTTCCACTGAGTTATCAGCTGTCGAGAGATGTAAAGTGATCACAAATAATCTTGGACTTTGTGTGTGTGTGTGTTTGTGTCCATGTCCCCTGATCTGCATTGGCTGTCCTGTGGCCTGGTACCTGGATGTGTCTCGGTGCTGTTTTCTGGAATGAACAGACCGTGAAGCAGGACCAGTAAGTACAAATCACTACACCAATTAAAAAACACACACACACACACACTCACCAATGGATGAAATATTTTCCCTGTAAATATTTTCCCTGTAACTAGTTCTACATTCAGTGGTTCTTTCTAGGAAAGGTCTTTGAAATTATCAGAAACTTATTCAAACATCACAGATCAAAGTTAAAATAAAGTGGTGACCACTATCTCACCTGATAGCCTGGAGTCCTCCTGCAGCAGCTGTAGGTTTGGTTCTTCCTCGGCTCTTTGCTCCCCCATCTTTTCTCCCCATTGCACACTTGAACTCTCTGTTAATAAAGACACAATGCCCATAAAAAATAAAATAAAGCTGTTGACAGAAGCTCTAAAGAGCAAAAAGTCATCAGGCCTTGTATCACTGCATGTGCCTTAGTAAACACCACTTTTACACACCAGTTTTGTGTTATCTTTTTTTAGCTGCGTTAGCTAAAAGTACACAGGGTTTGGCAGCTCTGAGTATTTTCTAAAATATCTCATTGGCTTAAATCTGCTGCTTTATAGAAAGCTTGAAACCTTCTCTTTCTCCCTCTGACTCGTACAGCGACGATCGATGCAGACTGATATTCTTTCACATTCATCTCTGTAGCTTATGAGCCTGGCGTGATTTATTGCCGTCCCTCTCACCTCATTATCACCCTTTTCCTTCCTCTCCACCCTCACTCCCTTTTTTCTTTACTCCTCTCACCTTCCTGCCTTCATCTCCTCCACCTCTTTGTGCCCCCCTGCACACCTCCCCTTTACTCTTTGCCTCACTCGTTTCTCAATTCACTCCACCCTCTCCACTTCCCTCTGCTCCCTCTCCAGAGCTCGCTGTCCAACGGGGATAAGGGTCGCTCAGCAGACTACCTCAGCAATGGCAAGAAGAGGAAAGCTGATGAGAAGGAGTTCATGACGGACTATGTGAGGACGCTTTCATCAAACTGTGAAATTTCTAAGTAACTGGGGCAAAGTTTTACTCAAGCACTGGTGTCTGTGCAGTGGAGTTTTCAGATCATAATTAAAATAGTCTCACTTCCTGGTGCCATTACTTCACTATTGGTGTCATTGTGGAAGATTAGATATGTTGAGCATGGTGAGGGATTATGTTGATGTTGATTATGTCTGAGAAATGCATTTTATTTCTGCTTTGTTCTACCTGAAACATTAAAAACATGAACTCTGCTGAAGAGGTTGTCAGCTGTCCAGCTGAACATCTAAAACAAATTACAAGTGTATAAATGTAAGATTAATTACACTTGTCCATTGTGTTTAATCAACCATCTCAGGTAATAGAATGTCAAGATAGGTTGTTTAATTTCCCTCTATTTGCACTGTGAGAAATGAAAGCTCTTTTTTTACAAAACATTCAAATGCATGAGGTTGTGCACTACGACTGAGTATTAGGGCCATTCTGAGATTTTGAGATTAAAAGTGTAATTGAGATGAAAGTCATATAAGAATATAGTCGTAATATTACGAGAATAAAGTTGTAATTTAATGGGGAAAAAAGTCTGTGTGGATCCTTTCTTTGAAATTCAGTTTCTTATAAATCTTTTTTCAAAGTCCTGGCACTCATGATAATGTGGTGCCAGGACTTACAAAGTATAACAAACAGATGCTCCACATTCCTAATTTTGGCAACAGGTACATTCTCCTTATAGCATGACAAGTAGCCTAACATTATGACTTAATTCTCCTCTGCTTGTGTATAACTTTTTGTGTGCTTGTATGACTTCTTGTGTGTTCATGCATATATTCCTACATGCATCATACAGCAGAGCAGAATATCTAATTTTCACTCTCTCTTCTCTCTCACAGGGCAGCGATGCAGATAAGAGTGATGATAATTTGGTGGTGGATGAGGTTAGTAGGCGGCTGCCGGCCTGTGTTGGCCTCACTTCACCGCTTCCATCTGCATACATCACGTAAACATGCCCAGAAGGACCATGTGAATAATCATGATAACAATAACAGTCTCCTCCCGTCCTCATCCACCTCTGCCCGGCCTCATTTCTTAATAAACAACCATAAATACACAGACAAACATGCGCTTCACAGCAGGTCACACGCATTTTTAAATCACCTCAACGTTTAATGTTTAGGTTTTATATATGATATCCACTCTGCATAAGATAAACTGGAAGTGATTCTGTACACATAAAACCAGAGTTTCATACTAAAAGTACTGCAACTTTGGAAATCACCTGCTTGATTTAATTAACTGCCTGATTTTGTGTTAGATGTTATAAACACTTGGGGAACTAGAATAGCAACATCAGTAGAGCACATACCTCTGCCAAGGCCCAAAAGTCCCTTAAAATGCAATGAAGCCGCACCAAATCGCACACACTTATACATATATATCAGCCTTCTTAACGCGTCTCATTCCCTGGGAAATTGGGGGAAAATGTCAAAAGACTGATGTTAAAGTAAGTGAAAAAAAATATCCCTTTGTTTAGATTCTTTCTTGGCTCCTGTTCCATCCTTCCTCCAACTTTTGTTGAAAGACGTTCAGTAGTTTTTGCATATTTCTGCTGACAAACAAACCAACAGGGGTGCAAACATGAGGTAATTTTTTCTCAATGGTCACATTGGCCAATGAAGTTGAGAAAAGATTACAGCAAGAAATACAGTTAAAATATGAATAAAGAGAAACATGGTGAACGTCTTGTGAGGAAATAAGCAAAGTTTTTTTCAAAGCTAAAACAAGTAAACAAGAATAGCACTCAGAGAGTGCATACCTCTGTAAAGGCCCAAATGTCTCCTTATGAAACCACACGTAAATTCACCAGTTCCAAAATTGAGTTGGGATCTGCACCAAATTCCACACATGCCAGTTTGTTTTTCATCAAAACCAATGAAATATTCTGAGAAATCAATAAAAATGATGAAAAACACTGTAATCTCACAAAGTTTTGTGTTCTGGATTCAGGACCCGTCGTCCCCACGCAGCGTGCAGTCCTACTCATCCAGAGAGAACGGTTTGGACAAGATGCCCCAGTCTCGTAAGGAGGGTCCACCGCAGGCCAGCCCCACCTCCCTGGCCTCCTCCAGCAGCGCCCCCTCCCCCTCCCGCGGCAAAGAGCCCCCACAGGTAAACAAACACATCTGTATGAGTTCACACGTGTGCAGTGAAGTTGACCGCTCATGGACATAAGGAAGACAGCACAGGACATCAGTGTTTTCATGCTGTCAGCACATATTGTATTCTGTTGTTTGTTTGGGGTCAACAGTTCATGTTGGAGTTATCGTGGTGTATATTCAACATCTGTCTCACATTCAGTGTGAACTGCTGACATCCCACAGCAGTCTCCAGGTTCCACCTGCCCTCACCCACTCTTACTGTCATTCTCTCTTTTTGTTTGTGTGCTTTCCTCTGCCATTCTTCTGCTGCTGCTCTACCGTTATATTTTCCCTTCACATCTAAAGGCAGTCTCTTTATATCACTTTTTATTCCAGTGATATTTCCTTTTCCTTCTTCTGTTTATTAACTTTTCTCTTTTTCTTCTCTGCTCTTTTCCAGAGGGAGAAATCCAGCACTCCAGGTATGAAGCCAGGGACCCCCATGTCTCAAGAGTCCAACACCCCAGGACCCAGTGGACCGCCACAGTTCAGACCTGTCCCAGGCAAACCTGGTGTCGACCCCCTCGGTAAGATCGCAAGTCTCACAAGCTTTTATTCAAGGGAACAAATCATCTGTATTTTCTAAGCTGCTAAACAGACGTGAACTCCAGAGAATGGGGTCTGGACTTGCCTTTTTCACATGAAAAACACAGCAGAAGAATCTCTGCTCAGACCCGTTCACAACAACTGAGAAATCTCAGAGTGTTCAGATGAGGGGTGGCGCAGAAGACAGAGGCAGGATGTAACAAATCAATTCCTCTGGAGATCACGTGTTTTCGTTAACAGCACACTGACAGTGGCGTTGGCCCGTATGTGCATGTCTGAAAGCAGCTATAGTCAAATAAATTTGATGTGAGGTGGAGCTGTAAGCTTTGCTGACATCCCTGAGGACACCAAAAAAACAAATGTCTCCAGTTTTCCTCAGGGGACGAAAGCTCGCACTGCTCGCAGGGATCATATAAAAAACCTGAACCTGTATTTGCAGAGACATTTTTTCACCCGCCACTGGCTTTGTTGCATGTAGTGATTCTATCAACGGCGAGCTGCAGTAGTTGGTATGGGTGTCAGCCAGCTCCCCAACCACCGACCACCATCTGGACTTAATAAGCAGCTGTGGGCAAAAATATTCAGTGCGCCTCACTTTTTAAATGGAAAGATTAGGAGAGGTGATGGACTGTGACTGTGAGCTGCTTCATAATGAGCCTCCATCTATTCCAGTGTATCTCTTTCTCTCACATCACCTGTTAGCCCCCACACTGCTCTCTCTCACTCACTCACACGCCATTGTGTATGCATATGCACACACCCATAGATGCAGCCACATGCGCTGGAGGAGGATACGGAGGATAACTTATGTGAGCACACACACACGCACGCACACGGAGGTAGTGCCTTGCTGCAGGATGGAATGGTGGCCAGCAGGGGTCAGTAGTGATCCAGTGCTGCAGTTGGTGATTCCCTGCCTCCTGCAGTAGCTTGTTCACAGCCTGTCAGTCTCAGCTGTCTCACATACTGACAGGTCCTGCACAGGGAGTCACCTTAATAAAACCTGCATCATCTTCTCTCCCATGTTTATCTGAAGCTCTCTGAGTTACTGACGCTCCTTAGTCTCTGCCTCAATCAATAATCTCTTCACTTCAATAATTCACAACACAATACTCTCTTCAATACAACTCTGTCTTTTCTCTGTCCTTCCTCCAGCTCTGGGTCTCAGAAACCCTCTAGCGGTGCAGGGAGCGTACCCTCCGGGGGCGTTTGGCCTGCCGCCTCCAGGGGTGAATGGGGACCTGCCCGGGGCGGCGGGCTACGGCGCAGGCCTCCACTTGGTTTCCCCCCAGATGAACGGAGCTGCAGCAGCAGCGGCGGCAGCTGCTGCCGCTGGCTACGGACGGTCCCCTGTGGTGAGCTCGACGCTCTGCATATGATTTATCTTTGTAGTGTCACTGTCATATGTGATACCTCAGCATATAAGCCTGTCAGAGGGCAGAACGAGGGATATTCTATACTCATACGCATTTTAGAAGGAGGGGAGGAAGAAGAGGAGAGGTTGTCTTGTTATTTATCGTTAAGAATCTGTGACCTTGGCTCCTGAAAAGTCTCTATGATTTTATATGATCTCATTGGATTCTAATCTCTCATCTGATATCATCCATTTTTATGAGTGAATACTCTTTTCTTCACTCTTTCGCTTTAACCAGGTATTTTTTTTCCTAGTCTTTCTTACACTCAGGGTCTCCGTCTCTTCCAGGTGGGCTATGAATCTCCACACCCACACATGAGGGTCCCTGGGCTTCCTGCCAGCCTGCAGTCAGCTGCCTCCGGAAAACCGTGAGTTTCTTCTTCCTTTCCTACTATCACTGGAATCTTCACCTGTGCAACCGCTCTGCTCAGATTTCAATATTAACAGAGGAAAAAAAAGAAAAGATTTTCCAAACAAGATGTCGAAATTAAAACTAAAAATTCAATAAACACTGATTTGTTTCTTCAGTTGTTAGTTTTAATTTGGTCAAAACTAAAGTTCATTTTATAAAATTATGTGATCTGTGGACAATATTATTTGAAACAGTAATATGCCTCCCATGTCTGTCTCCACTTCATATAGTATATAACTTTGTTATTTTGAGAATATTATAGAGCCTCACAATGACATTTAGAATGGCTGTGGTTTAGGAGTTTTGAGCCTGGAACCAGTCCGACCAGCTACATATGAGTCGTGACCATAAAACATTTCATTCGAAGAAAATAATTAATTCTTAAATGGAAAAAAAGCAAAGGTACAAGACTGTGCACATAATTATTTTAAGAGTAAAGGAACTGCACATCCCATATACCTTTGCGATCCCTTTCCAAAGACATGGTCCTGGTGAACATCGTTGTGTTACTTCTTGACATTAAAATGCGATTTTCTTAAAACACAGATTATATCATTCGGACTTGTGTTTTCTACAGGAGCATAGCATCGTCTCACAGTCTTGTAGCTTGTGGGAAGTCTGATATTCTGGCTGAGGAGGAAAATCTCTCTAGAAAATGAATGTGATTTTAATTTTTACTGCTGTTGAGCTCTATTTCAATGAGGAGTACATCGTGATAATGTAAAAAGCAGCAATATTATTCCAGTTTTCTAGACTATGTTATTAAATGTTTGTTTTTAGTCTCTCTCTCTTTCCTCAAAAGAATTCCTGGCTGATACAGAGAGTAGATGACGCAGGTTGTGTCTGACACATAAGCTCTGAAACTTAAGCCGTCTTATATGTTGCTCATCGAAGTTTCACATTGATATTATTCTTCTCACTCACTGAAAAGTTCACCGATGTCTCAATGTTTAGAAACAGACTTGTCAGTCTAATGTTGTGTTTTTGCTGTAGCCTTTAATCTCTGTTATTTATCCTTTTTCTCTCCCTTTCCATCTCTCTTCTCTCCAGCGCCTACTCGTTCCATGTGAGCGCAGACGGCCAGATGCAGCCGGTGCCCTTTCCCCCCGACGCCTTGCTGGGTCCGGGAATCCCTCGTCATGCACGTCAGATCCACACCCTGAACCACGGGGAGGTGGTGTGCGCCGTCACCATCAGCACCTCGACACGGCACGTCTACACTGGAGGGAAGGGCTGCGTCAAGGTGTGGGACATCAGCCAGCCGGGCAGCAAGAGCCCCATGGCCCAGCTGGACTGTCTGGTGAGACCTGAGGGAGGAGGGGGGGAGAGTTTGGCTGTTGTAGACTCCTATTTAAAGTCTGTTTGTGTCTAATAATGTTGCTTTACGACCAAAGTGATACTGTTTGTTTTTCACACATAAGAACTCACTTTAGATTTGTGTCGTTGTCCTAAAGCCAAATCCTGCAGCATCTTCATTTATTGCTGTGAAAGTACTGTAGCAGTATGCTTAACTTCGTACTCCTGTCCCCTTGTCATCAATTACAGTGAACCACAGCACATATCACTGAGCATAAAAGTTTATATTTGTCCTTTTATTATGATCAGAACAGGGATAACTACATCCGCTCCTGCAAGCTGTTGTCCGACGGCCGGACCCTTATCGTCGGCGGGGAGGCCAGCACGCTGTCCATCTGGGATTTGGCCACACCCACTCCCCGTATCAAGGCAGAGCTGACGTCGTCGGCCCCCGCCTGCTACGCTCTGGCAATTTCCCCCGACAACAAAGTCTGCTTCTCCTGCTGCAGCGACGGCAACATCGTCGTCTGGGACCTTCACAACCAGACGCTGGTCAGGTAAGAGAGAGAGGGAGGGGAGGGGGTGACCATCTGTGTCCTCTTGTCAGACAGAGGAATGAGCCAGATCACAAGGAGGAGAGGACAGAGTGATAAATAGAAGTTAAGTGTGTGTGTGTGTGTGTGTGTGTGTGTGTGTGTGTGTGTGTGTGTGTGTGTGTGTGTGTGTGTGTGTGTGTGTGTGTTTAAACAAGGAGAAAGAGCCAACTTCCATTTATAACACTCATTTTCTTTCTGAGTGTTTTTAAAAGCACCATTTCATTGGCTGTGTATGTTCCAGAGAATTTAACATCACATCTCTACCAATAACATCGTTAGCAGCCAATCACAAAGCATGACTCAATGCTGTTTCTGCTAATACATATAATACATTTATGTATCAAGGCACACAATTTAGGCTATGACTGCTGTGATTGATGCTAAAGACTTGTCCCCACAACAATAAAGGGTAATATTTAACGTCTCCTTAGTTAGCATTAATTAGCAGTATATAAACATAAATTATTTTTATAGCACACTGTAATGTAGTCATAAGGAGATATAAAGACATTTTAAGTATTTAACTTCTCTTGTGAAGACATGTTATTTAATTGAAACTGTGTTTTACTCTATTATTTTCAATATCTGTTGATATAGCCTGTAATGATTATACTTCAGTGCAATTTTAATCTATTGCCCAGGGACTGTTCTGTGGTGGAGACACTTACATCCTTCCTTCAGTGTAATTCTGTGCAAAGTTAAGTATTATTATTAGTAGTATAATTAGTGTATAACTGCTCGCCCCCTGCAGGCAGTTCCAGGGCCACACGGACGGAGCGAGCTGCATCGACATCTCCAACGATGGCACCAAACTGTGGACGGGGGGGCTGGACAACACGGTGCGCTGCTGGGACCTCCGAGAGGGACGGCAGCTGCAGCAGCATGACTTCACCTCGCAGGTACACACACACACACACACACACACACACACACACTCGGGCGCTTCAGTCCAGACTAATAGGCTGACATGTTGTTGATGATCATTAATACGTCACTGGTCTCCACCTTTTTTTCTCCCTTCGCTTTCCTGTTTCCTTCCTTCCTTTCCTGCATCTGCAGATCTTCTCTCTGGGCTACTGTCCGACAGGCGAGTGGCTGGCTGTGGGAATGGAGAGCAGTAACGTGGAAGTCCTGCACGTCTCCAAACCTGACAAGTACCAGCTGCACCTCCATGAGAGCTGCGTCCTCTCCCTCAAGTTTGCCTACTGCGGTACGGACACACACACACACTCGCACACACTCACCTCGTGTACACATGGAAGAGATTGATGGTTCGGTTACATCACACTACCTGAGGGTATTTAATCACAGAGAAGCAGAACAAATCTTCAGCCCTTTTCATTATTCAGAAACAGCTTCTTTTCACCTCTTCTATTCTTTTACAAGAGCAGCTCTCCCTCTCTGGCTCGTCCATATCTCTCCTCCCCAGAGGCTTTATCTGTTGATGGCTGTATGTGTTTCATCCTGTAGGTAAATGGTTCGTGAGCACAGGCAAAGATAACCTGCTGAATGCATGGCGGACACCTTACGGATCCAGCATATTCCAGGTACGTCATCGAGCACACATTTATTCACACATTTCTGTAAACACCTTTTGTCCAAATGAAATATGACTTTTAGGGTCTGTAGACTAGAAGCTTTGAAGTAACGATATTGATGTTTCTTTTGTTGCATGTGTGTCACTGTTTGTTTCTTCCTCTGTCTCCATGTTCAGTCTAAGGAGTCTTCGTCGGTTCTCAGCTGCGACATCTCCCCCGATGACCAGTTTATCGTCACCGGCTCCGGGGACAAGAAGGCGACAGTCTACGAAGTAATCTACTGAACACGGATTGGCTGAAGAATTAAAACTAATAATTGGGGGGCGGAGCCAAATCTCCCTCCTGCACCAATGACTGTACAGAGCGTCGGTGGCATGGAAAACAAGAGACACTCAACTCGTACTTTGTTGTTTTGTTTACGTTTGTGAAAGAAATGAGAGAGAGGAGCGAGGGGGCACAAAGTCACATCTCTGGAAAAAAGACAAACAAACTCTGAACTTTGTTTTTAATGCTCTGAGAACGCTGGTTAGTCTATAGCTGCGCAAATGTTGGATTCCTCCAAAGAACTTCTTGTTTTGTTCCTTTTTTTCTCCCTTTTTTTAACAAAATAAAACCTCTGTAGTAAACAAGAAATTAGCAAAACTTATTTTTTTAGCCTTTGAATTTTTCGCAAAACTGTTGGACGGCACCATGAGGAAAAAGACACACGGGAATGAAGTGTGGGGAGGGTTCAAGGAGGGCTGGAAACTTGTCATAAAAAATACAGTCCGTATTCTGCTGTTTAAAAAATAAAAAATAAAAATAAGAAAATAAGAATTAAAAAACGTCCCTGGCTGGGTGCGCTTGGCCTGGCCTGGTCCTCGGGGCAGCAGATGTGTGGCAGATGGTTTGCTGTGAGGTTCCAGCTTTTTTTTTCTTCTTCTCCTGGTTAAGTTTTTAGCAGCAACATGATTGTATCATCTCCAGAACATACATGACAGAATACGGCTCGGTTTCCTCTACAGCGTCCTGAGACTCAGTTTGTTTTTGTTCCTGTTGATGTTTGTTTTTCTCTTCACTAAAGAACAAAGATCAGGATCTGGGGATGTTTTTTAAGGAAACCAGCCCGGAACAAAAAGAAAAAAAAAAACTCACGACCCGGAGGACAGAAAGCTGAATTCGGTTCAAACATCTCGCAACAAGTGTTCCCCTCTCCAGTGTCGGTGACGTGGCCTCTGCTACGCAATCTTCATCTTTAACACTCAACATTAAATGTGATTTTCTATTGTATTTGTTAGGGCACATATAGGCAGACTGGGATTTTCACAACTGCATCATGATGAACCTTGAACCTTGCTATATATGGACGTGTAAATAAAGTTCTGTAAAGGCAAATGAGGAGCTGTGACTTGGATTTGCTTTGAGACAAGAGGATGTGGTGTGGAGCGTCATCAGTTATTGTGTTTGTCTTTTGTTGAAAAGGATCAAAACCATTTGTTGAATATTTGTTTAAATTATAATAACAGGCTATAAAGTGGATGGTTATACCAAAGAGGAACTACTTTAATAATGATGGGTGTAGTGGTGACTGTTTGGCTGTGACAAGAAGCTTTAACTGAGGGAGAAGAGAACTATGGGAAAAATGCACTTCAGTCTAATGGAAATCATTTTTGTGGGTAATAAATAATTAAGGCTCCTTTAAAACAAATTGACTTTTGACCTTTGACCACTGAAATCTAATCAATTAATCTTTGACTCCAAGTGAAGACTAAAAAAAATTGGAAGAACTTCCATAGAGGCAGAATTGAGATATCATGTTCAATCAGTTACTCCATGAGTCTAAATGAATGTTTGTACCAAATTTGAGAGAAGTCTCTCGAGGCAAAAACATGTTTTGTGAGGTCACAAAGGCCTAAAATCAAATTAGTTCCATCTTTGTTTCCAAGTGAAGTTTTTCTCCAAATATAAAAGGATTCCCTGGAGGTCCCTTGACTGCCAAAATCAAATCACTTCGTCTTTGAGTCCAACTGAATCTTTTCTACCAAACATGAAGAAATTACCTTGAGCTGGTGTTGTGGAAATTTATCTTGAGATGTGAAATAAAGAGTTTCTCAGACCGGAATTATCTTTTAGTCTTTAATAGGGCTCTGGGTTTCACTCTCAGCATGAATGCTCAGAGTGGAACAACCCCGAATAGGGAAAGAAGAAGGTTTTATACAGTCAGGTAAACAGGAAACATAAGAGACAACGGTTTCTGAGTAATAGCATGTAAAACTGAAGCCATCTGTAATCTGGTTAACAAAGGAAGTTGTCTGCTCTTACTTCTGCATGAAAGAAGAAGTTTGCTACTGCAAAGATCAGGGTCAAGAGCATCATCAAGAAAGGACATGAACTCTGAGGTTACATCTGCCAAGTGCATAGCAACAGTCATGGCATTGGATAGTTAAGGGTAAAAATGTAAAAAGTGTCTGTCTAGTTTCTAATCGTCCGTCTGCACGTACGCCAGACAGTTCCTCTTATGCGAGCACAATTGTGTTTCTTTGTGAGTTATTGTTGAACACAACACAGGAGCATTGATCGGACATAGGGAAGAGTTCAAGCAAAGTTCATAAGTTTTCCATTACACTGGTTTTGGTTGCAGTGGCTACAGTGCAATCTTATGGGGCAACTGCGACACTCCACAAAATGTCCACTAAAAGTGCTTTATTCAACAATAAAAGGCTCAAATTATTATTTAAGGTCTTGTCTAAGAGTCTGGCAACATAACACATGTCTCAGGTTGAAAAATACAAGAAGTCCTCTTTAAGACCCAATAAAAACCTGTGCTGATCACTAATTTGCAACTTTTTTGTTTCTGCGAATTAATGTAAGATACCCAGTGTTTCAAAACTGATCAGGTGACACTGTTCACAATTAAATTGCTGTAAGTTATAGCAAGTCACTGAATCAAAGCGATGGACCAACTGATGTCTTCTGGACTGAAAAGATCAATGCAGGAGACGCCTGAAAGGATGAACACAAGTTTGGTTTATTTTTCACACATAGTTTTTTCTTGTACAGCACATAAGGAAATGTATCAGGAGGGATGACACAGTGCATTAAAAAAAGAAGAGAAACTTAATGTGATATTTTATCAGTTGGAACAGAAAGCAGAGGCAGGTAGAGAGAGAAATGAGTGACGGTTAAAGAAGAGTATCAAATACAATGTCCAAAATATTCACGCTATACCACCAAATGCATAGCCATTATACAGCATCATTCTGAGTAGTATACAAGCTTGTGTATGAGAGTTGTTGAGGTCTTGCCTGTGGCTGACAGGACGGGAAAGAGACAGGCGGAGGTGTTAAACTGTACAGATGATCTCTACTCCTTGCTGGTAAAGCAGAAGTCCCTCGTGATTATATCCTGCGTTATCGAGGGACACGGACAAGTCTCGCCAAAATCTTTTTACAGCTTCACTAAATTGCATACTGAGATGTAAGATAACGATTCCTCCTTCTGTAAAACAGAGGATATGAGACCATTCACTGTACCTGTGTAATAAAATCAGATGGATCTGGTTCTATCAGCAGAGGTGGACTTGTAGTGCAACAAGCATGCAGAAACAAGTTGGACCTCATTGATGGCTAATTCTGAGTCGTCGTAGCCAATGACCAGACTCAACAGAAATGTTGTATAATCACACAGTTAGGACTGAAACAGTACGTTCACTACCACTTCTGAAAAAAGGTGTAATAAAACAAAAACAACAAACAGTAGACAGAGGAACATTTCTCCAAAATGGAGGATCTTATTTTTTTTCTCTTCACATGGGTTTGCTGATGTTGTAAATCCTCTGTCTGGCACATCACCAAGGATAAAAATACACTGATTAAAAAAAAAAAGAAACAGAAAGAAACATTTTTTTTGTCATATGTTTCCATGTGTGAGCGTGTCCCTCTCTGTTTGCTTCCCCCGAACCCAAACGCAGTCATAGGCAACCCCCTAGTACATAAACAAATCATTACATAAGATGAGCTATTCATAAAAAATACTGAAATTAAATGAGTAATACAAAAAGCTTGAAAAGTGCCTTTTTTTTAGTCTGCACACTGGTGACACATGTTCTACAGAAACAGAGCTCTGATATTCTGTTTGCCCGCCAGTTTAGAGTTTGATACAAGGACCATTCAAAATAAAAAAAAGGTTTAGGGAAAAAAAGTGGCGCTTTGGGAAATATGTTCATTTGCTTTGTTGTGTCGAGTAAGATGAGATGACTGAGTCCACTCTCATATCTGGAAGTATGAAGCCAACAGCTAACGTACCTCAGCACACAGATTGGAAGAGGCTCCATCCAAAAGTAAAAATAAAAAATCCTCCTAGCATCACCTCTAAAACTCACAGATTGAGACATGATATAAGTAAGATGGACAACATGACAGCTCCCCAAATGTGAAGCCAAATCCTCCTGTTCGCCCCCTTGTGGCTGGCTGCTGTATAGGTAATATACCCTGCCTCCTCCATGTTAGCTTGTGGGGCATGGACCAAACTCAAATAATGGTTTAAAGAGGATTTCTGTCATTTTAGGTGGTTCTTATCACACAGGAGAATCAGTACAAGCACTCGCTTTTACTGATTATTTGGTTTTTATTTTGGTATTTTATGTTATAAAATCAGGGTACAACATCATAATTGACACCTGAAACATGATTGGTCAAGTGCATACATATCTCGCTACTTTACAAGTACAAGATGGCGCTACCCTTATCTGGGATATTTCTGCTAAATCTTTGAGGAAATGGAGACGTGTCGTCCATCTTTATTTACAGTCTGTGGTTAGGGCCATTTATGTGGTTGCCAGGCAACTGGGGTTGACCAAAAAATAGTTGGTGATTTGTAAAATTTACACTTTAGTATTTGTTTTAGTTTTAGTCATTGATGTGCTGGAATTTGTTGTTGGCTCAGTTAGCACTAAGCTACCTGTTTCTCAGTCCTTATGCTAAGCTAAGAGAGCAGACTGCTAGCAGTGGCTTCATACTTTGCATACATACATGACAGTGGTATCAGTCTACTCATCTAAAAATCAGGAAGAAAGCCAAGAAGAATATTTAACAAAACTTTTCCTTTAAGGTGTTGAGCATTTCAACTAATATCGATTAATAGCTTATCAAAGATTTGGCCAGAGCACTTTGAACACTGGCTCATTATCAGACAGGCAGTGATGCAAATAACAGCTCCACTAAACATGTGATCTCATCTGTGAATAAAAACAGACACGTGTTGCATGAGGTTTGAAAGGAGTCGGATTAGTCGCTGTGAAATTGGCTGCTGATGACAGCGTGGTAGGGTGGTGTTAATTTGCCCTCTTGTTTGCCTTACAGTGAAGTTGCAGTGCGGTGCTACGTCATCCGGCTGACAGTGCCTGTAATGAGAGTGAGAGCGGTGCCCGGTGTCAGGAGAACAATCCGGAGGAATTAGAGGGAACAGCTCGGCTGATGTTCTCTGTTTGTGTCTCGGGGCCCCGGGAGGATCCCATTGACTCGGCTGCTCATTAGACGCTGCCTTTGTCAGGCAGAAATAAAATAGATATTAAGCAGTGAGATGGGGAGTGCGGCGATGAATGTTTAATTGGGTGCTCTGTGTGTTGTGTGTGTTTCTCTCTTCCTACGATTACCTCAAGGGGGTGTACCCAAGTGTGTGTGTGTGTGTGTGTGTATTGCGAGCACGGTCTATGTTTCATGTATGTGGATATCTGAAGCGGCCCCCTCCATCTCAGAGCGTCATCATTCCCCAGCTCCTGACACCTCTCGCTGCAGAGAGCAAGCTGCGGCGTCAGCCTCATTAAGGCTTTCACTGTCTGGCTAATGAATCGATTGTGTGGTATCAGTGCTCCTGGCTGGCGCTCCCACAGTGCCGCTCCACGCCTCCTCTGGGGGCCTCCCTTCCACTGAGCTCTTAATCTGGAAACAGCCCTAATTAGCCTGCCTCCCTCCCTCCTCCTCCTTTTTTTTGTCCTCCTCTTCCTCCCTTTTATTTCTCTTCCTTCCGCACTCTCGCTTTCTCCTCATCTTTCCTTCCTTTCTCCTCCCGACCTTATCTTTATGCTCCACTGCCCTTTTCCATTGTCCTTCTTATCTCGCTGTTTCTCCTCTCTCTCTCTGTACGCTATCATGCCTCATCCTTGGGCTCAAAGTGGAAGGTGGAACAGGGGAGGGGGCATTAAGGAGCTTCCACAGTAGCTTATATCACAGCAAAAAGGGGGAGAGGGGAGATGTATTAGGGGTGAGGGTCAGAAGGACTCAAGAGGACTGAGACAGAGTTGCTGTCGATGATGATGTTTTGATGATTTGGAGCAGTTGGCAACTGGGTGCATCTTCTCAATCACCCCCCCAAAGTCTCCGTCCTGCTCCTCCCCATCTCGTCCCATCCCTCAGTACACCACCTCGTACACCGTGGCCTTCTTGTCGCCAGAGCCTGTCACTATGTACTTGTCGTCCGGGGAAACGTCACAGCTCAGCACAGATGAGGACTCCTTGGACTGGGGGTGTATGAGAGACATGGGCACAAACCCGAGAGAGAGAGAGAAAGAGAAAGAGAGAAACAGAGACAGAGAGAGAGAGAGAGAGAGAGATGTGATGATAGATGGATGGAGACATACGGAGAGGAAAAAACACAGAGAGAGATGTTAGAAAAGATATGAGTCATCACTTAATACTCAATCATTCAAGACATATTTGCATTTCAAAACAGTCGGCAATTATTTCCAAACAGACAACTCCACAGCTCCAGGACGCTGACTCATTCATCTGCTTCAGTGTGAGGCTCTTCCTCTCTTCTTTCATCCCTCCCTCCCTCCCTCCCTCTGGAGAGATGCAGCCTCATTAACTGTAGGTTTAAGCATCAGTAGCAGCACAAGACTGATGGTCTACATGAACAAGCAAAATGCACAATCTTCCCTCTTTTTTCCCTGCGTCTGTCTGGAAGCCAGATCCGGGCACCTGGCGTTAGATGATCCTCTCCTCCTCCTCCTCCTCCTCCTCCTCCTCCTCCTCCTCCTCCTCCTCCTCCTTCTCCTCTTCCTCTCACTGCTCTATCATCATTTATCTTCCTTCCTCCATTCCCAGACTCTCCTCCTCCTTGTCTTCCTCCTTTGCTTTCACTGTCCCCCCCTCTCTCATGTCTACTCCTCCTCCTCTCTAAACTCCTCTTCCCCTATCTCGCATCCCCTCCCTGCCTTTGTGCTACAGGCACAGCAGGGCTGTCAATCATCCAGCCACCGGTGAGGGGCCATTTCACACAGGATCCATAATATTATACTAAGTAAGCAGAAAGAGGGACGCACAGACAAGCCAAAGGATGAGTTTGGATGGAGAGTAAAGGTTCAGAATCAGCTAAATGTAGTTATGAGATTCATCACCCATCTATTTACAGTCTATTAGTCAGACACTGTACATGGCAAACTTAGAAAGAGCTGCTCTTTTTAACTATTTTCACGAATCGATTAACTTACAACAACAAATCTAATACAACAGCAGCCTCACAGAGCAAATCAAGACCCCCCCCTTCATACAAATGAGTCAACCAATTAATGCATTATGGAAAATCAGCAAAACTCTTGGCTGCAAAATCAGACTCAATCAAAGTGAACACTCAGGAGAGACACTCCCTTGTTCCACTGTTTTCATCTATATGTGTCTGTACTATTTGTACTGTTAAGGAGATTTGTCCTCTTGTGATGCTTTGCTTCTAATATAAATACATGATTTCGTATTCAGTAATGTGTAGCTAGGCCAATAATGTAAAGTTGACATAAAGCTCATTTGATAAGAAATAGATAATAGAGAGAAGAAGACAAGGCGGTTGAAGAGAAAGTGAAGTTTGGGGGTTGGATAAAGAGAACGGGGAAAAACGTAAAGGCAAGGACAAAGAAAGAGAGGGTAGAGGTACAGAGAGATGATATAAGTGAGCACAGAAGCAACAGGAAGGCGGAGACAAAGCGGGAAAAAGAAAAAATATGAGTGAAGATGGAGCAGAGGGCGAGAGAGAGAATGGAAAGAACGGTGATGAACCAGAAAGAGGGGGAAGAGGAGAGAGAGCAGCTCTGTACAACACAATGACAGGAGGGAGCTGTTTGGCACAAGAAACGTTTGGCATCAGAATAACAAAGCAGATAGAAAGCATTCTCCTTCAGGTCCACAGAGACAGAAAGGAGCCGCCAACCCTGCTGCACACACACACACACACAAACACACACGTTCTCTGTGGGGACACTCATTGACATGATTCCCTAGCCCCTTACCCTAACCACCACAAATAAATGCAGAACCATAAAACCAGGTCTTAACTCACAAAATGCATCCGGTACCTGTGGGGAACTAAATTTCTGACACAAGTCCCCATGGATTCAGTTCCACCAGGACATGAAAATGAGCCCAAACACAAACAAACATGCACACACACTCTTCATCTCCCTTCGCCAGTTTCATTCACACCCAGATGAATTGGCTCAGCTAAAAATACAGCATCCCTGTATATTCATATTTCAACATTTCCTCAAACAGACCTATTGAATTGTGTGTGTGTGGGTGTAAATGTGTGTGTGTGTGTGTGTGTGTGTGTGTGTGTGGCAGTTTGCCTTCTCTGATAAACCTCTGCCAGTCACCTTGGATCAACAAATCGAGAATAAAAAACAATAATGTTTATCGTAACCTTTATCCCTGTGAACCCACTCATCTTTTGCTATCTTACGCCTCGAGGGTTAAGTGTGTGTGTGTGTAAGTGCGACTGTGTGTGTGTATTTGTGTAGATGACACAAAGCCAAGATCACTTCAACAGCGTCAGCTACACTGAAAAGCAGTTAACTGCAGACCCAACTACACACATGTATATTTATACATACCAGTATGTATTATACATATACACACATATACACGCACACACACACACACACACACACACACACACACACACACACACATATCGTAAACATCTTCTGAGCATTGAACTGCGAACTCACCTGGAAAATACTAGCTCCATATGGTGTCCTCCATGCATTCAACAGATTGTCTTTTCCTGTGCTCACGAACCACTTTCCTGAAATAACACAAAAACACACACCCACACAGACGGTGCTGCAGGTTAAACAAAGGAAAAGGGTGAAGCATAATATACTGAACGATACAATGTACAATACAATAGGAGCAAATATGTCTGAAACATTTAGGAACCAAGTAATGCCAAGTTCACACAGCAGGACTTTGGATTGCTGTGTAGTTCATATTTCACACTGTCATGTGATTGTTGTGCCTCCTTCGACGTTTGTTGAGAAGGATGTGTGACTGTGCATTGAACGTAGATCTCACTCCCATGTGGAGCTTTTGACAGTGACTTCTGGATATTATCAGTGACTCGAATATCAGGCTAAAGATCGTGGAGTGTGAACTAGTCAACTGTGTGTGTGTGTGTGTCCGTACCGCAGGAGGCAAACTTGAGGGAGAGGACGCAGCTCTCGTGGAGGTGCAGCTGGTACTTGTCAGGTTTAGAGACGTGCAGGACTTCCACGTTACTGCTCTCCATTCCCACAGCCAGCCACTCGCCTGTCGGACAGTAGCCCAGAGAGAAGATCTGCAGATGCAGGAAAGCGAACAAAGGTAGAGAGTAAAAAGAGAGAAAACAGAGTAGGAGGGGGTATGGAGAGAACATAAAGGGGTAGAAATGAAAACAAAGGTGGTATGACAGAGGATGTGAAGAGAGATGAGGGAGGAAATAAGATAAGGTCGATGAAAGAAAGAGATCAATGGATGGAAGAGAGGGAGGACAGATGAAGGAATGAGGGGATGTAAGATATCAAGGAAAAGGGATAAAGATGATGAGTGAGGATGGGAAAGAGGAAGGATGATGGAAAGTTAAAAAAAAATGAATGAGGAAAGATTGAAATGCAAAGTAGAGGTAAAAATAAAATGAATTAATAAAGAGAGAGATGTTGGGAGAGAATAACAAGAGAGGGAGGGAGAGAGTTGGATGAAGAGAGATGGCGAGGGAGAGAGAAAGTCATTACACGGTGGATCGAAACTCATCTGACAACTGTGGTCAACTCTATAGCTTTGTTGTGACAGTGAGGAGTGAGAGAGACAGTGTGCGTGTTTGTGTGTGTGTGTGTGCGTCTAAATCTATAAAGTGAAATCATGCTGTTTGTATATGCCTTTCTGTGTACTGTTGTCAATACGTGCAAGGTGAAGTCATGATGTGTGTGTTTGTGAGTGCAAGTTTATTTGTGAGGTGAACCTTGTGGTAGATTTATGTGTGTGTGTGTGTGTATGTGTGTGTGTGTGTGTGTGTGTGTGTGTGTGTGTGTGTGTGTTTGTGTGTGTGTGTTATGTCACTATGACCCTGTGATGTACTGTGCCTGTACCTGTAAAGTAGAAAAATTAGGTGTGTGTACATGTGTTAAGGTCCAAGTGATTTACGTGTTAGATGTTGATTTTTATCTGAGTGAGAGTGTGTGTGTGTGTGTGTGTGAGATTGTGTGTGTGTGTGTGTGTGTGTGTGTGTGTGTGTGTGTGTACCTGCGAGGTGAAGTCATGCTGCTGCAGCTGCCGTCCCTCTCGGAGGTCCCAGCAGCGCACCGTGTTGTCCAGTCCCCCCGTCCACAGCTTGGTGCCATCGTTGGAGATGTCGATGCAGCTCGCTCCGTCTGTGTGGCCCTGGAACTGCCTGCAGGGAGGACACACACATGCACGCACGCACACACACAGGAGGTTCAGAGATGAATACACACACCTGTGTACACACTCCCTCTACAGACTTCCTGGGTGTTTCTTTGTCTCTTTTCTCTCGGAGATGTCAGACCAAATGTATTTTAATCCTTCCCTCCCCATGGCCCCTATTGCCCTCACACCACCCACATCTGACTCTCTCCTGCCTTCTGCATTTCCACAATCTTCCCTTCCGTTCTCCTTCTTTCTTTTAGCCCTACCTTGCCAAACTCTGACTGTTTCATCCCATCCATATCCCCTATAGCTAGCTAACCCCCTCCCCGCTTCTCACCTGACCCTTCAGTTACCTGAGGAGGCCCCAGACTGCCCCTCCCTCACTTCTTCTTCCATATTTTATTGACATTCCTCTATTTTCTTCTGCTGAAGTGCTTCCACATCCTGCAGCCTGCCTCCTCTCCCCCTCTGTGGTCTCTCCTGACAACAATCTATTTGTGTTTGTAAGACACCGACATTTTTTATGTTCTTTTCCTCCTTCCATTGTCCTCTCTCACTCTCTCTCCTCTCTTACCTGACCAGCGTCTGGTTGTGAAGGTCCCAGACGACGATGTTGCCGTCGCTGCAGCAGGAGAAGCAGACTTTGTTGTCAGGGGAAATGGCCAGAGCGTAGCAGGCGGGGGCGGACGACGTTAGCTCCGCCTTGATGCGGGGGGTTGGTGTGGCCAAATCCCAGATGGACAGCGTGCTGGCCTCCCCGCCAACGATCAGTGTTCGCCCATCGGGGAGGATTTTACAGGAGCGGATGTAGTTGTCTCTGTTCTGATTGGACCAGATAAGAGAGCCAATTAGATTATGGCTGCTGTAAGTGTATTAAGCACAAAGACAGTGTGTGAGGCCTCATGGGACAGATAATGATATAATTGAGGACGTTGTGGAAAAGAAAGAGGATATTCTGATGATGTCAGTCATCAGAATTGAGGAGGAGAGACGACACTGAATATAGTGTACAAACATGTTTGTCTGGCTCATATGTGAATCAGTGTGTCCATCTTTATTTTTAACACTCAAGTATGTCTCTGTTTTTCATCCTCCCTCAGGTCTCACCAGACAGTCCAGCTGGGCCATGGGGCTCTTGCTGCCCGGCTGGCTGATGTCCCACACCTTGACGCAGCCCTTCCCTCCAGTGTAGACGTGTCGTGTCGAGGTGCTGATGGTGACGGCGCACACCACCTCCCCGTGGTTCAGGGTGTGGATCTGACGTGCGTGACGAGGGATTCCCGGACCCAGCAAGGCGTCGGGGGGAAAGGGCACCGGCTGCATCTGGCCGTCTGCGCTCACATGGAACGAGTAGGCGCTGGAGAGAAGAGAGATGGAAAGGGAACATAAAAAAATAAATCAATACTTCAGATCTATAGAGCTAAAAATAACCTGAATTTGGACGGATAGGTACTAGGAAGGAGATTGATGTGCAAGAGAAATGGGCTGAAGACAGGTAGGACAAGGTATCAATCAATAAATGTGTGAGAGCAAGTAGAAGACCTACACATAAGTCAAGAAACTGCAAGTTGTGAAGTATGATGCCACCACAATGGCCTCCACAATATTTGCCACAATTCTGGCAATAACTTGTCCCACAGTGGCCGTGGGCAGGAATGCATAATGGCAGATTGCATTACAGGGCAGAGGCAGCGTGGCATTGCTAATGGCTGATCGATACTGTAGCAGTTGGAAGGCGAGGCTGGTTTATGATTTCAAATTAGCACAGCATAAGTGACTTGCTGTTCCACAACAAACGACAAAAACAAATATAACCTTCAGTTGGCAAAGGCCAGAGAACATGTGCATGTTGTGTTGGAGAACAAGGTCTGGACAGTATCTTAGGTATCCAGGTGCCGTTAAGTAAATAAGGACCATTGAAAAGTCCTGTATAAAAACACGAAACACTCATGTGGATTCCCATCCATGAGTGATTGATTATTATGCTCAATTATCACATGTTTCAATCTTAAATTTACACTGTGTTTTCAGCTTAAATGTCCTCAATTATCCTCCTCGGAGGCACGTTCACATTCTCACGGACACACTCCTGTCCACTCGGGGTGTGCGTTCGCATTGCCACATCCACTAGCATTGCCACTTCCGATAGTTGACTTTTAGGCTCAAAACATGGTGTATGATGATGATGATGCCGTTTTGAGTCAAATATGAATGTTGGGCTTGCAGACACTTGGATGACACCTGACAAGCACTATGGAGGCAAGTTGTGTTTTTATTCTTTTGATTTTTTACGTCTGAAGAAGGGGTCCTGTTTACTTCTATTGTATTGGATGTGGCTGCAACATTGTTTACCCCTGACACCAAAAGTGTTTTGTGGACTCGAACACTTCACCCACTCCTCCACTGTTCAACTGTCAATGAACTGTCAGTTTACCCGATAGTGAATCTCAATTCATGTATACATGCTACAATAAATGTATTTATAAGTGTGTGAGGTTAAAACTCACGGCTTTCCTCCAGAGGAGCCAGGCAGAGAGGAGGGCAGCCCTGGTGCTCTAAGGTGAGATCGAGAGTCATACGCCACCTGGTGGGAACAAAAGAGTGGACACAATTAGTTGCTTGGCAATAATCTCTATAGACAGATGCTGGATGTGAGTACGAAATAATCTGTAGGGACCTGATTTCCATAACAGTTTGACCAATAATATTTTAGTAGGTACACAGTCGGTGTGGAGACATATTGACTGAAATGCATCAGCTTGAGTTTTTTTAATGTATCTGCATTCTGCTCGCTCCAGCCGGTCGAGGCAGATGGCTGCCCACATTGAGTCTGCTTCTGCTGGAGGTTTCTTCAAAATAATGAGACAGTTTTTTCTCTCCACAGTCACCAAAGTGTTTTCTCTTTGTGGGAACTGATGGGTCTCTCTATAATTTTAAGGTATCGACATAAGTGCCTTGAGATAATGTTTGTTATGATCTGGTGCTATACAAATAAAATAAAATTCAATTGAATTGAGCATGAAGCTAGCTGTTAATAGAGATTAGCCAAAGTGACGTCTGGACCCACACCTACAAAATGTATCGCGTAAAAAAATTTATGTAAAAGAGATTAGTTGGACTGTAAATGGTGAACGAAAGATGAAGATATTCACTGTCTACACCAGAAGCCTCAAAATACTGGTCATTGCCCCCAGAGGGATTATTGTCAGACAATAATCAATGGACTACCAGATGGCTTGATAAAGAACTAACTAAAAGCAAGTTGCACCAAAATCATTTTACAACAAAGTAGATTGAAAACACAGGAGTGAGAATATGAGAAAGATCTGGTCTGAAAACTGTGCTGCAGTGTGTGACTGTTCTGACACTAACATGTGCTACACAAGATAACATTTTCTGATCCAGATTCACATTTAACGGCAAATCTTCTCTCTCTGACTGTCGCTCATCATCAAAGTGAATCAGAGAATGTAAACACGATAAGTTCGGATGTAAAATGAATGCACAACTCTACCTGATAACACAGAACACATTCATCTAGCTCTGAGGCCATGCTTTGACAGTCAGAAGGTTAGACCTGATACCGAACGATAAATCAAACCCTTGACAGGGAAGAGTAGTTTGGCCTTTACTCACCATGGGGCTTCGGGAGTAAGCACTGGCTGCCGCACTGATTTGTGGTGAGAGAGTTAGAGCCCCGCCAAAACCTCCTGGGCTGGCCAGCTCCCCGTTCAGTCCTGCGTGGGACACCACGCCAAAATGAGCTGGGTATGAACCGGGGGGCACAGACATGGGACTGCGGAGAGCTAGGGAGGGAGGGAAAGAGGAAGGAGGGATTGAGGAATGGAAGGAAAGAGAGGGAGCAGTACACAGTACACAGGCACAGTCACAGGGGGGCTGAGAAGAATGGATAACCTTTCTGTCTGTGAACTATAGTTGTTTATTCCCAAAGTGTCAAACCAGGGAGCTTTTAAGTATAACAATGGTTTTCATTGCTGGTTACAGAAGAGCAGAGAGCTGTGAGGAGCCTTGCTCAAGAGCACAAAGTTAGTCAGGTGTGAATCTCACTTTTTGTAAGAATGATTATGCAAAAACTTCAAGACAGATTACCACAAACTGAGAGAGGGTGTTGAATCTTGCTGGTGTTAACAGTCTTACCGAGAGGGTCTGCACTGGCGGCTGCTTTGCTGACCAGACGAAGGCAGGAGGTGCTGGGACCAGGAGCTCCAGGAGCTCCTGGGGTAAGGGCCTCACGGTGGGATGGGGACGGGGTGCCAGACTTAGACAGTGGAGACTGGGACTTATCCATCTGTAGAGAAAAGTTAAGGGATATAAGTGATGGCATCATGTGTAACAGGAATGGGACATAGACAACCTAAAAGTATGAAGTGGAAAAAACACCATTTTATCGAGAAAGAAAAATAAACACGTCAGAATGAAGGAAAAGCAAACAAATATTGCAGATCAGCAAAGAGCAAAGAGCAGTAAATCCCTACACTGCTGTCTCTCTATCTGTCTTACCTGTGAAGGGTCCTTGGCCTTGCCTGGGGTGGGGCTGCGGGGATTTGGGGTGGAGGGGGCCTCTCCTGTGCTCGAGGAGCCCGGCAGCTCTTTCCTTAAGGTAGGGGCCCGGTCTAAACCATTCCCATGTGGGGAGTGAGGAGGGGTGCCTGCAGGAGAGTTCGGCTCCTGGATGACAAAGACAAATGGAAAAAGATGATTTAAAGTTCTGCCCTGTTTTTCCGCCTCTGAAGGTCAAACACTGCTGTGACGACTTTGTGGCTTAATTTGAGTCTCGGCCCTCAAGGTGCTGAATTCAGGTCTGTCAGGTTCGAAGTCCACTTTGCAGCATTTCATCGTGTTTTCTCTTAAAGAAGTGATTCGCGTATACAAAGGCTGCAGTTATTTTTATTGTACTGACATTTTTATTCATAAACAGTTTAACCATGGTGTTTTTGCACAGCATTTCCTACACATTGGTACTACACCAACCATTCAAGCACACAACCACAAATTTCTGATTATTTTATAATATATAATTAATGTTTACCCTGTTTATAAAAGATTAAATCATTGTGACAGTGTCCAGAGTTGTAAATCCTTCCTATATTACAGCCTAAATATTACGGCATAAATTGTGCGCACACTAAATTCTAGATTCGTATTTATTCAATTTGGATCTGCACCAAATTACACACATTCATTCATATCAGAAATTTTCTTCATGAAGACCCATGAATTATTCCCTGAAATTGTTGCAAATGTTGAAAAAAGCTGACAATAATAAAGAAAGTGAAAGAAAATACCTGGAGCTAACCCTTTATCTGGATATAGCTCCACATATCTCTTAATGCCGGGCTGTTTTCTGTCATTTTCTTTCTGCATTTTGTCTCATATCTTCTATTTAAGTTGAAAACGCAGTTGCACATAAACATCTCTCCCTGTGTTCCAGCATGTGTAACAGCTTTAATGGACCATAGACACAGTTTACTCAGTAATAGCAGCTGGCTATAGTTTCAAAATAAATTGTATTTTATTTATAGGAAAATGTTGCTGTTTCTTATGCAACAGATATAAAATAACCTCCACTGTCACAGTGTGTCATGTGATTTGTAAGAGGATTCAGAGCTCAGGGAATATTACATGAAACAGTGGAGTGTCACTGTTGCTGGTTGAGTCGTGTATGGACCTGGAGATAATGTTGCTGTTACAGCTGCTTTTATCACTGGACCCACAGCCTCCACTGTTGAGCCAGTGCTGCCTCTCCCAGAACAGAGCGGCGGAGTAAGCATTTCTCACTGGGTCACGCTGCTCAGCACAGACATTTTAGTGCTTACGTGTGCACACGCGCGCGCACACACACACACACACACACACAGATCATCAAACAACCACACACAGGTAAATTGCGCATATGTACACACACACGGAAAAAGTGATGTACACACACATACACACGCACTCGCACAGACAATTCACCAGAGAAGATCCCTTCCCTTTTTCTGCTATTACCCACATTTGTCATTTTTTTCCCTCTCTGCTTTTGTACCAGTTTCCAAATCACACAAGAGACCAGTTCCGCTGTTGTGTGTAATATCAAAATACAGAGGGCTTAGATAAAACACTCTGTATTTTTGTACACTGCGTGAAGTATTTAAAGAACTAAAATATTCCAGGGGCATAAACGGCTTTGCATATATTAAAAGAAACAGACTTCAGTTATCAAATAAGAGAAAAGAGGAGGGAAGAAAGAGGTAGAGGCTTCAATAGGTTGGAAAGAGAACTAAAACATATACAGACGAGGTAGATGAGAAAACAAATGTGTGGACCAAGGATTAATGAATGTGAGTTTGGACTATAGGGTTGCGCCATATCACTGATGGTTGACAGTAATAATCACAAGTTTGAACCTAGTATAGTTATCAATAATGTTCATTTTAAAGGAATTGCAAGTTCACCTCTCAGATAAGAATACATCAAACGTCAGGGCTGCGTTTAGCAAAGCATAACAAAATCTTCATTTAAACAAAATGTGGTGTGTCATTACAATACGCAGGAGTTACAACTACAGCAGATGAGAAGGCCATTCTGAGGTACAGGACACAAGTGTTAATATGTTTTAATACCCCTAATTACTCTTGATGTTACAGTCTCTGTTTTGCCTTTGGAAATAACTGCTTCTAACATCTTCAACATCGCTGCTGATTGGGCAACAGCTCAGACACACCCACCAAATGAGAGAAAACGTACCTTGAAGCCTGTTGCACACCAAACCATGAGATACATGTCGTTCAGCCCGGAAACTGTAGTAAAGCAGTGTAAAGGGTTTCGAGATTGAACATGCTCAAGTGCTGTTTATGAACACAACCCACTAAATTCCCTCCACAGCAACATTCAGGTCAGGCGATGCGACATGTCTGTGAATCTATACAACGATGCCTGAGAGATCATTTCAGTATAACTTTGGCTCAAAGTCAATTTTGACAAACACTGAATAGCCTTTGATTGTACTGTATCATCTTTCAGGACATGAAAATAAAATGACAGCAGGAGAAAAGTTCCCTTTGCTTGAAAGCACCACTCAGAAAAAGTTTGCACTATTGACGAGTGCTTTTTTCAACAAAGGATAAAGTAAACCAGGATGCCACTCTGTTGTCTTCCATGAATATCATGCCACTTAAATGGTGAAGATCCAAAGTGGATAATCCAGCAAAACACAAAACAAGGGATGTGACGGTCAAGCACTTCAGTCTGAACGAGACTAGAAAAATACCTTTCTGCAAGGAGTATTTTTAACTTCAGACTATTGCAAAATAATAATATTGAGGATAGTTATTTTTTCAATTTCATTTTTTGCTTTCTATTTCTCTAAATAGCCTTCAGTCAGTCAGTTAAGAAAACACCACTTTGATAATAATGAACCCCCTTCCCCCTGTGTAATCGTCATGGTGACGTAGACACTGTGACATGTCAGCTCAGTCATCATCACCCAGCCCTGGTTCAGACAGACACTTGACGAGAGGAGAACACAAACAGCGGCTGCTGATAATGAGCTTACATTGCAGCTCTTCCTATTTACAAGGAAACTGCTGCAGAGAGCTGAACCAGCTCCTTACCTGCTGACTCATTTCACATCTCTTCCACATCCACACTCACTACACACAGCAGACACACACAAACACACCAAGGTTACTATAGGTGAATCTGATATTAAAACAAGCAAGCTCAACAAAAACTCAACTACAGTGATGCTTTTCTTGGCCTTTGAATTTAAAATATGAAAAAAATCAATGTATTAGGATAGTGGATGTTTTTTTCCAGCACAATAATTGTTTTCTGACATTTCATTGACCAAATAATCAATCTACTGATCTGAAAAATAAAGATGATATGAATAATGCAAATGATTGTTTCAGCCCCTCTAGAGTGTAAGATTTCGAATAAATGAAATGATAATAATCACTGCCTGCAAATTAGCTAAAATAATATAAATGAATTATGAAATTAAGTCTATACTGAGTCTGTTAGCAAAGGGCAACTGCCACTCTGTCCCATTTCAGGGCCGCCTACTTTGAAAGGCTGCACTGTCCCATTTCGAAGGCTCCAACAAATGCAGCTGACAAATCAAATGTGTCCTTCCATCACTGAGCAACAAAGACTCCAACACATGGATCCTTCTCAGGGCCAACATATCCCGGGATTCATTGCGCTTCAGTGACAAACTGCTTTTCAGAGATAATGGCGACGGTACACGACAACTTTTAAGGTTTCAACTCAACCAAATAGCTAAAGGTTCACATGTGAAAAAAACAAGGGACATCAAAAGTTTCTTGTTGTGTCCAACTGCAGCTCTGTTGCTAGGTGACAGCATTAAGGACGGGACAAGCTGATGACGCAAATTATGGAAATCCTCATTCGGTTTGGTGTTGGTGGACATAATCTTGTTACTTTCTCACCGTATGATTAATGACGCAAAAAACACTTTTCTGAGTTACAGGGCTTGTACACACACATACACACATACAATTCACCAGAGGACAACCTTTCCCTGACCTTTTTTTCTGCTTTTACACCAGACAGGTTCTTCTTTTGTGTGCAATATTAAAATAGAGAGGGAAAAAAGGACAGAAAAAAGAGCAAATCCCTTCAAAAAAATTACCAAGGAAACTGAAATTAAATATTTTTGTAAAATCAAACTAAATTCAATTAAAAACTTCAGACACTTGCACACACAAAGTGAAATTGAACTATAGACAGTCAGGGTTATGCAGAGGACAGAGGGTGGTTCCAAGCTGTGCCAAGTACATTTATAGTTATTCCCACAAGCAGCACTGGCCCTCCCAACATTGGAGTTATGCTTTATTCATTGTGTGCTGCAGCACAGTAGTCAGAGAACTCCTGTCGTATAAAGGCGGCTTGTAAAGAAATCAAAGATAGATTTTGTAACAACTCTTGCATAAGGGCGTACTGAGAGGTGATGTAGGGGAAGAAAGAGTAAAGTGCAAATTCTGTTAGTGAGTTACATATCTGCCATAGTGGAGGTCATGAGTAAACACTTTTAGTAAAGGTGGAATATTTTGAAGCAGTCAGAAGAAACAATTTTGTGATGAAGAAATTTCTTTCTGTGAGATTTATGACTTTGATTATGAAAACCAACCAACAGACAAACTAACCCAAACCACTTGAGGTTTTGTTCTGGTTGACAGATTTTAAATGATTAAGTGCAATTTGCTTTGTCATTTTATAACAGCTTTGTTTGCTGAGAAATTGAATACAACAAACCTAATATACATTTAATTTTCATCTTTAAGACAAATTTTGATTTAGATCCCTTTTACTCTTAATAATACTTACTCAAAAGAATACATCTGCGATATAGGTGTTCACCTCAGATGTTAGCAAGATGCTTACTTACACATGCACCAGATATGGAGCAACGTTTCTTGCCACTTGGTGAATACAATTCCAATAGTCACTCTTGTTTTGACTCTGATTTGGTCTCCACCATGTCCTAAGGCTCTATAGATGCGAAATGCTGCACAGTATTCACTAGCTGGTTGCTGAAGCTACTATAATGCTCTGTAGAGCTGAGGGGCAGAGATCATTCCTCTGTGGTTTTATCTTGATGAGTGACTCCTTTCATATCCATGTATCAATGTGATCCATTGCTCATATAAAGAAACAGATTATAACTATGTTTAATTACAAGGATATTTCAATGAGACAGGAAACTTACCTCATTGGAGACGTCCACCACAAGATTGTCTTCACTTTTGTCCCCATCACTGTCCTGAGAAGCACAACAGACAGAAGAAGGTTCAAATAGAGGATTTTTCAATATTTATTAAAAGAACATGCATTTTTCTCTTTGTATCCCCCACATGGACACAATGCATGTGTACACAGATAACTTAACTAAAAATGAAGATGGACACACACACACACACACACAGACACACAAGTCCACACAACAGGTCAAAATATCAATATCAGTGGCTACTCTTTGCTTCTTCTACTGTCTGCGCACCATGCAACATATAACAAAGATACTCTAAACCACCATATATTTTTACCAAACATCTCCCTCATAAGCAAACTACTTTGCCCCCCCCCACCCCCCCCCCCCCCCTCCCCACACACACGTACATAGAGCTTTCTCCATCTATGGCACATTTCTTCCTCTTCATCTAGCCATCTAGCCATCTCTCTATCTCTCGCTTTTTCTCTCCCTTTTTTTCTGGGGTGAGAACGATGGCACTTAGTTACCATGGCAACAGCGCTTTGATGTGATCATGGCCTGATATTCCTATTGACATCAGTGTGGAGTGACATCAGTACCTAATTATACAGAGCCAAAACAGGGCTAGGTCTACTGCCTATTCCTAGAAACAGAAAATACAGAAACAGACAGTGGGAGAGAACGGAGAGAGGAGGGAGAAGACATTTAGAAATGAGAAATAGAATAAAAATGAGAATAAAACAGGGAGAATACCAAGAGTGAGAGGAAAAAGCAGGGAAACTGAGAGACAATGATAAAGAGACAGACAGCAATACAGAGGAGCTGAAGGCAAACAGAGAGGAATGGGAGCCATAATGTGGCTCGACAGACAGAAAGAGAGGAAAAACATTCGGAATGTGGAAACTATCGGTGCTTGTTCTCGCTGTGAACTAATGTGAAGATTTGGACTGTTGCTGATGCCAAACTAATTTAGCTGGAGGCCGTCCTGCACAGACAGACTCCCAGTGTCAATCAATCCTGCAGACTGGAGACACACAGCCATCTAATTCATTACAGCTATCTGCCTTGGCTGTCTCTCTTCTGGCATTACATCGCCTCTGGCTCCCTGCTCTTCCCCTTTGGACCCATCCAAACCAAACAAGAGTCTTGATTGGCTGCAGGGCCCCGACCCCCATGTGGCCTATAATGTCATAGACACACGGGCACACATGTGCACACACATGAAGTAACATCTTCAGTGTATGTGTGACTTTCTGTGAACTGATTTGTAAAGATTATGAAAACATACACATCAATAATACACTAACAGCATTTTAATTATGTGAAGCATGTTTGAATGTTTTAAACTGTTTGTTCATTTGCTTATTTTCTTGCTGTAAACTACAAGTGCTGCTGCATCAACTCTGGCATCTACACAGGCATCCTTTAAGGTTACATCCATACTACCACATCTTCATTTAAAAACAACTAACACGATCAGAGTCCACATGAGCATTTTGGCTCTGTATCACTTTTAATCCCCGTCCACACTAAAACACCTGTAAACGAATATCACATGACCACTCACTACACTGGATGTGTGCATGCCGGTGTAAACAGGAAGGCATGCTCATCCCACTGGACACAGGAACTGTTGCAGATTGCTGGAATAATAGCTTGTGTCCTACATGCTAACACTTGTATCATTGCAAAATACAGAATTTAACTATACAAAAGGTGTTAGTAAAGACAACATGGTCAGCGACACTCGCTGATTGTCAATGTGGAGTTCTACGTTGGTTGCAGAGGCTAATGCTAGTTGTTTTCCTCTGGAAAGGGGTCACATGATCAGAGCCTAACGAATCAGCGGTGGCTATGTCTTGACTGCAAAGACGCAATCACCAAGCGGTCGAGAGAGTCTTCGTCATCGTTTCTAAACATTTCAATTTCAGTAAATCGAGACTAAAACACAGCCCTGGAGTTTTCAAAATAAAACTGGGCCAGGAACGTTTCCAAACATCTCTGTTTCACTGGCTCTAAAACTTGAGTAGTGTGAACACCAGGCATATCCGTAGCAGAGCTGATACGTTTAAACAGAAATGTGGTAATATGGATGTAGCCTCGGTTTATCTTATCGTATAAGAACACATACATAGGAGTGTGGTGGGAGAGGCTCTTTGTCATCACAGCGCCTCCTCTTGGCCTCAGCTCCTCCCTGTGAGGAGGAGTAGCCTCCTGATGGGCCCTGCCGCTCCTCAGTGGGCTGACTGTCTGTTGATGACACTGACTTACTCTGGAGAAAGACAAGGACACAAATGGAAGTATGAACACGCCATGCTCCAGCTATCACAGCAAAGACAGGCAGTGAAAATGTGACATGTACATTTGACACAAAAACACATTTTCTTTTATAATTTTAACATTTTATACAAAAACACACCCACTCAAGCTACTGTACAGGTCATGAACACAAGTACACAATAACTCTGTAGTCATAAGCTCAGGGACAGACAAGGAAAGGTAAACAGGCAGAATTACACACATTAATAAAGATCCCCATAAAAACACACATGATAATACACACACAGCAGCTTACGGTAGGTACAGCAGACGTAAGCACAGGTTAAGACGTAGCCACAGAAGCACACAGGACACACTATAAAGCTAATTAGTGCTCTCCCCTCGACACACCAGCCCTCATGTAAAATATGACTCTCATTATGAGGCAATAAAGCTGTGCAGGCAAATTTACACTACAGCCCGGCCTGGTGCTCAGGACTCAGAGAAGCCGATTAAAGCATTGTGTTGTTTTTTGCGTCCGGGCAGGGGCCAGAGGTTCGGCAAGGGCCACTTGTCATTCTCTGTCCCCATGTGGGCAGGACAAGAACAGTGAGGGCTTAACACACCAATGACTCACACAGGAAGAAGCCCACGGGGCCAACAGGAAGGAGTGCTGACAGAGGAGAGGAGAAACTGCACAATGGACCTCAGTGCAGCTTAACAAACTTCCCTCTCTTCTTTCTTGTTCTTCTCGCTTCTCTTGACTTCCCCTGTCCCTTTTTTTTTTACACCCCTCCATTTAAAATTCCAACATGTTTTACTCGTGCGGAGCTCTCCAACAAATGCCAATTGATATGCATCTCTCCCCCAGCCCCCTTCTTTTCCCCCTCCCTTCCCAAACACAGTAATGCTTGGCTAAGTTCTGCACAAACCCCAGCTCATGTGAAAACTATTTTCCTGGTGCTTAACAATCAGCATTGTGTTTGGCAATTAAATTATGCTGAGGGTTTCATTGCGAACAGGAAGAGAGCGAGGGATGGAGGGAGAGTAAAGTCAGTGGTGCTCTTAAATCATTTTCATTTTGCAATAAAAGCTACAACAAAGACTTACTGGTATTTTTTAAACCTTTTCCTCTTTATTTTTCTAGTTATTGTCCTTTTTAGTTTCTCTCTTCTTCCTATTTCCAATTTCACTCTCTAACCATCCTCCTCCCTCTCTCTCTCTCTCTCTCTCTCTCTCTCTGTGTTATACAGATACACTGATGACTGAGATTCACTGCAGCCAGTTCAGTACAACACTGTTCACCAAGTAATCTGCAGTCAGAGAGAATAGGATGAGCTGTAGATGTCCACTGAATTTCAATCACCCCATTTGCACTGCATTAATTCACATGGCGATTATCAGGGACTTTTAACTCCAGTGACATGAAATATGAAGCAAACCTGTGAGGCAAGATGAACACTTGCTCATTTTTTGTTTCACTGCATGTTGCACTTACTCACTCAGTTTGACTCGGGGTGATTTTTTTGAAGTCCCTCAGTTATGAACTTTCCCATGCTGGGAACTTATTTCTCAGATTATTATGACAAAATAAGTTTGTTCCTCTCTCGACTATGAGAGATGTGTTATCACTTCATCGTCTTTGCTTGTTTACTCTTTTCTGAGTTTTCACTAGAAATGACGTGGAAATACAAAAGAGCCTAAGTATATTGTGAAAAGCAGGTTTTTCTAGAAGTCTGATATTTGTCATTGTTTGAACACTGTGGTTTTGTCATTCAGTCGTTTCACTACACTGCATGAATGAAATAATGCAAATGTTTAGTGATACTGCAGATCAGGTTCTGTTGGGAATCTTTAAATTGAAATGAGTGGCATTCGCTGTTCGGAAATATCTGGTGACTTAATACTGAAGAACTTCTGCTCTGGTATCTAATTTATTTGTTTTTCTTTCAGACACTAACTGGTGTTTGGGGCATCATTACAAACTAACCGGGTTTTAATCCTTTCATTTGTTCTATAAATCTTGTAGATTACAGGAACATTTGTGGCGCTGATAAACAAACGCTTGTTCATCTATTAACTCAGTTTGTACTTTCCTCCAGATAACAGGGAAATGCAGTGAGATCAGATGTTAGTGTGATGTAGAAAACCTTGAGAAGCTCAAGGTTGATGGCACTGAGCAGCCATTGTGCTGGTGTTAGAGCTGTGCTGCTCCTGGCTGAACTCCAGCAATGCACAGCCCTTTTTAGGGGCCATTTTACAGTGCGTCTCAATTTCCCTCGGTTTATCACTGTCTCTCTCTCACACACATACACACACAAATCTCAGAGCGGAGTACACAAACACAACTACTCACCCTGCTGGGTGCTCCCTCTGGGATGGGACAGAGACAGGGAAGAGAGCAGAGTAGAGACAAAAGAAAGGAGAAAAGGGGAAAAGAAAGAAAGTTTGACGTCAGTCCAGATAATAACAACAACATTCCCCTCGTCAGCCAAGGTTACACCAAACTGTGACTGCTCTTCTCTAATAAAGATACAGACCCACTATTGTGCTTTTCAGTCTCCCCTCCCTTGTTCCCAACCAGACAAAGCTTGCTGTCTTCCCCTGCTGCCTCTTTCAGCGCTCACTATCTTTTCTCATCTCGTATGTAGGAACAGAAACACACACACAGCTGCAGACATGCAACGCTCTCACACACAGATGCTTAACACGCCAATATGAACACATTGATCTCTTTATCTCTCCCCCTTTCTACTCTCATTCATTCCTCCTTTTTTTTTTTACCCCTTTCTTTTTTCGTCTTTCTAGCTTTCAGTTTATTCATGAGAAAGTCTCTCTTGGCTCAATGCCTGAAACAGAGTGCAAAGATAAGATATTCTATCAGGGTGAAGGAAAGTTCATTGGGAGAAAGAGTCTCTGCTGCATTTACACAAGCGCCATGAATACGTCTGTCCACATTATGACAGCGATCTAAGGCAGGGAGTTCAAAATGAGTCCAAGAGGTGAGCTGCTGTACAAATTACAAAAAACTGCTTGCCACAAGAAATCTATAGCTTTACCATAAAACCAGAAAATGATCTATTGTTATTTCTGCAGCTTTGTGCAGATTGTTCTGAAATAAAAATACTGGAATACACATGCACATGTACGTGCAGTAAAACAAACATTTTAAAAGGAAAGAAAGAGAATTTTTCAAAGTGTGATATCTTTTGCTTTCATTAGCCATTTTCAGAAACAAACTCTGTCGCGTGTTAGAAACGTCATCATCACAGGGGAGAGTCGTCCGCAGAACCCCTGCTGTTTTCTCACATGGACTAGGAAGAGGCTGGCAGGAGAAACTGTCCACAGCAACTGACTTGAACATTTGTGTTCTCACATCCACCCCCTCCGGATAATTTCAGGAGATGATCCAGAGTGCATGTCTGAAAGCAGCTATTATGAGTTTGTAACTGTACATCTTGTATTGAACTTGCGAAACATCTTCTCAAAAGGTTCAATGATGTAATTGATTTTCAATAATGAAACATTTTGTGTAGACTGACCTGAAACAAAATACAGATTTTCACTGCAGAACAACTTTGATTTACTTTAGGGCTGCAGAGTCTTTTAAGGAAAACACCTCTAAGGTCTAAATTAAGAACATTTGAACTTTCTGGGTCAAATACTGCCGTAAATACTTAACAGTTTCTCTAATAACAATCAAAATATTCCTTCAATGAACTTTGGGTTGGGTTAATGACAATCAAGCAGTTATGAAATATTATGAAAGAGTTTTTTATCTTGTTGCTCATCCTGAATGTGTCTCTTGAGGTGCCAGAACATAAAATCATGATTTGAGTGATAAAATTAAGGATTAAAAGTCCACAGTGCTTTACCTCGAAGATGTTCATGGTCGAGGTGGTTGCGCTCATCTTTGGATGCAAGGTGGGCTGAGACCCCCAGGGCCCCGGTCAGCGCCAGAAGCCCCGATCCTCCAGCGCCCAGGGACAGGCCTGACGGGTGTGGTGTCAGGGGGATGCCGGGGGCGTGGTGAGACAGGTGCTGGAGCTGCTGCTGCTGTGGCCACATGGAAAGGAGGGAGCGGGAGGGAGGTGGGTAGGGGAGGGATGGTATCATATAAGGGAGGTGGGTGGTTAAAAAAGAGAGAGATAGAAAATGAGCAGTAGAAAAAGAAAACAGTACAAAAGGATTTGAGAAGAGGAAAGATAGAGGTGGAAAATTGCACTTGAGACAGGAGGAACAGAGGAGATGAATATAATGAAATCAACGTAGAGAGCTCAACAGTGAGAGAGAAATAGAAATAGATAGTTAGGATGGGAAAGAGATTATTGGATTAAAAGAAGTGAAAGAGATGGATACCAAGGATGAGAAAGAGGCAAGGGAGAGAAGGAAAAAAGGAAAAGACATGTTCAGGATTCATAGGGAAATTGGAAATGGACACCAAGAAGTGAGGGAAAGAAGTGGAGAAAGTAAGCGATGAGCGAGATTTATTTTGAAAGAAAGGCAGGAGGAAAAAGAGAGAAAGAAGCCAAGGGAAAAGGCAGAGAGGGAAAAATAGAGGGAAGGAAAATGTGTGAGTCAGACAGTAAACGATGGGGAGGAACAGAAGGAAATGATGGTAGATGCAGTGAAAAGTGCAGAAGTATTAGATGAACAAAGAGAGAAAATAGAAAGAGCGAGGGTAAATGAGCGCAGGAAGGAAGAGGGACGGAAAGTGTGTGGCACAGAGAGCAAAAGATAAGACGGAGCAAAAACAATGGAAGAGGAGAAATGAGGACAGGGACACAAAACGAGGTAGAAAATGATAAAAGATTACAAAAGGAGGGGTGAGAAAATCCAGACGGAACATGAAAACACATAGGGGAGGGAGAGAAAGAGAGAGAGGATAAAGAGATAGATGAGGATAGAGAGAGAGAGGAGAGCAAAGAGCCAGCTACAGATAAAGAAAGGCTATTATCCTGAGGGGAGCATTATGATGTGTTTTCATGTGTTGTCTTGTCAAGCTGGTGTGTAAGACACAAACAAACACACACACACAGACACACACCTAAGCAAAAGCAGTGTCTGTGTTTAGGTGCATTAGACACACACACACACAGACACACACACATTAGTGACAGCAGTGTCTGTAATGCTGGGAGGAACAAAGGGCTTTAAGTAGACAGTAATGTGATCAGTGCTTTGACAAGCTCTGGAAAGCCCCATCTACTACAACACTCAGGAGCCTCACAGTGTCTGTATGTGTGTACCTACAGTGTGTGTGTGTGTGTGTGTGTGTATGTCTGTGTGCGGGTGTGTGGGGGGGGGCAGATTTAAGGGTACCGACCGGATTAGATTGGTACTACAGAGTACCGATTCACATTAAATTAAACAGAGACAAATTCTGGTACCAGAGCACACAACTGGGTTGTAATAATATATTGGACTTCACACTGTTGTGAGTCATGTGATCTGTGCTCTGATGAACTTAAGTGTCATTAGAATCGATAATAATCACTGATATCTTCCGCTTTCACCACATTTAAAAGAAGCCTACTGTTAATATAGAGAAGTATATTGACCTTATGTGGGGTTCAATATATTTCTCTTTATTAACATTACTTACTAACACTACCAGCAGCAGGGAGCATTGTCAATTGCTGCCCCCAACCTTAACGAGCAGTTAACTTACATTCTTCAAAACAGGTAAGTCGAACATTTTCAAAAAAGATGCAAATATGCAGGGCTGTTCCCACAACGTATTAATACGTCTTCTGGATGAGACGCTTCTTCATATCTGAACTTTACTCAGTGAACACTAACCCCTAAACATAATAAACAGAATACTTCAAAGACTAATTCTTTATTTAATTTTTAGGAAAACACTTTGATATTGTCCATTAGCCATGTTCACTCATATCATGGCATCAAAGGTTCCCAGCATTAGCTTCTAAAATAATATCTGCCTGAATGAATGTTCACCATCAACATCACCACCTGAGACACAAACACTAAACATCCAGGGGGTTGTTCACATTGATGCTTCACCTATTTGATGATACATTTTTCTGATCTCCATATTTATATACCAGTGATGAAATGATGTCATCAACGCTTTCTCACACCTCAGGGTCAGATTGGTTGGAACATGCTTAATGTGTGTGAAGGTGTGTGTGTGCGTCTTTGTTGTCATGACGAATGAAAGTGACTCACCCCGATAATGGCGTTGAGTTCTGCCATGGTGACCTGCTTAGCTCTCTCCACTGCCTGGACCACCTGTTGCTGGTGCTACACACACACACACACACACACACACACACACACACACATTGTGTGTCAGGTCAGTATTCACACAGCAGGAACCTTTACGGGACCTGAAAAAAGTGTTAGAACATCCAAACTCTGCTTCTACAATGTGAATCAACTCAATGTCTGGTTCATAATCATGGATACGCCAACAATATCCACACAAACAAAAACAAAAAATGGATCTCAGCTCCATTGAGCTGAGTGCTTTTGCCCATGTGCAGTATTTATTTTAATGATATATTCTGGGCATTAGGACAGTTTTACGCTTAAAGAGGGACAGAGAGTGGGGAAGACATTTGGCAAACAGCGACAAATGAACCTGCAGCTGCTGCAGGGAGGGGGGGAGGGGTTAAGCCTTAATATATTGGTGGCCTTCTCAACCAGGTGAGCATTGGAGCCGCTGATCTGCAATAGAATTTATGTTTGCTTTTATTATGCAAATATTACTGGACATATTACTCCTAAACTTGGTGGTGTGGGTCAGGGAATATTAAATTTTGGTCGAGAATTTGTTTTCCAAATTCTTTAGCATTGTAAGTTTTTTACGTTTTCGTTGATTTCTCAGAGAATAGTTCATGGACCTTGATGAAAAAAGTAGACATGTTTAAAGAACAGTTATTTTTGAGTATGTGAAATTTGGTGCAGATCCAAACAAAAATCTAGTGAATTTAAATGTGGATTCATAAGGGGACTGATTGGCCTTATATGCACCCTTCTGAGTGACATTCCTGTTTGTCTGTTTAAAAGTAGCCAGATGAAATAATGATACATTCAGTGAAATTGACGAGGGGTGATGAGAAGCTTTCAACAGATCTGCTGATAGATTTGCTTCTTGAACAGAGGGTGACTTGTAGCAGCTGCAATAATTGGGATGAAAAGCCCACTGAAGTAATTGACAAGAAAATACTGAAAGTTAATGAGCTGTGTTTTCAGTAATATGCAGAATCTGTTAAATTAAAAAGATCTGCATCAATCAGCAAGTCAGTACGGTAAATTAAAAATCAGTGCATTTGAAAGCACAAATATAATCTACTATAATAAACTACAGTCTGAAAACTGAATTTAAAATTGATACACTTTTGTCACAACTAAAAACTATTAAAGCAATATTTGTTTCAATAATATTATTTTCTAATACAACCTGATGCACATATGTTAATTATTTTCCTCTATCAAACAGAAACTTCTGTATTTTAACTTGCTCTACCATATATGTTATAATCCGGTTTATTTACCACCCTGAATGCAAAAAATATTTTCAAGCCTGATGTGAGTATCCCTCTCCTGACTGCGTGTGTGCATATTTTGTGTACATGTGTAAGTGTGACACTCACCTCTTGAGAGAGGAAGGGGATGATCTGAGCACAGATGGCACTGAGACGCTTGACAATCTCCGCCTGCGATGGAAAGAGAGAAACGAGAGGGTAGAAACAGAAGGAGAGCAGAGAGGGATACATGATTGTGTGTCGCGTGGCGTAAGATAACAAGAACACAACGAACACAGAGCATATGATGCATCTTTACAGCACATTAGGCCGTCGCTGAATTAAAACTCACTCTTGATGAGCGACAAGTTTTGTCAGAGAGAAGAAAAACGTGGGAGCGAGCAGCAGCAGAGGTGAAGAGATGGAGGCAGCATTACAGCCCCAGGCATCATCATGTGGTCTTTTAGCACCATCACACTCTCATTTAGCTCGCACCTTTCTACACTTCAGTCGTCAAACACACAAAAAACACATGAAGGAAACACACACATGTTGACAAAGAGCGGAAGACCTCTCTCTCCAGCTCTCCACCTCTTCAGTGCCATTACATTTGTCCATTTCCAAACTTGTAAAATCTATAAAAGAGCTTTATCTTGGACAGGAAATTGTGTAAAACATCTTGCTCTCAGGTTTCTTGCAGTCATATGCACACATACATACACACACACCTGGCAAACCTAGTAACCATCCACAGATTACAGCCGCCTGTACACACACACACACACACACACACACACGCACACACTGAACCTCTGCGGTGTGTCTAATTCTATCTGTCTGAGTGCCCTCAGCCTCATTTTGTTCTCTTCTTCACTCAGCCGTTCTCTCTTTTCCTACAACAGCTCTCACACTGAGCCATTATTACCCTATTCATCCTCTTCCTCCCATCCTCATCCCTCTCCCTCCCCCTCCCTCGGTCGCTTTGTCTCGTTTCCTCCCATCTTTCTATTTTTTTTCTATATTATGCTCTGTCTCTCCGTTTTAATTTGTCCTCCCTCTTTTCCCTCAGAAGGGCCTTTTTCTTCCTCTTAACATCAGTCCTTCTCTATGTTTTTTTTCCCCTTTGTTACTTTGCTGTCACACTTTACCACCAGCATACTCATATTCCTTTCAGTTTTTTTCTCCCTCCATCTATCTAGTTTTCACCCTTGCTTTGTATCCCTCTATCCTCACTAACACATGTTCCTGGCACTTGAGGATACTGGAGAGGATGAGAGAAAGACAGCAAGGGGGGAGGTGGTGGAGGGCGAAGCAGTGACTGACAAGGCTGTTTGCACCATCAAATCGAGGCTCACACAAACACAAACACACACACACACACACACAGACACACACAGACAATCAGCCAACCTGTCAGTTATAGCCAGTCCCATCATGACTTCATGCACTAGCTATCACCAGACACACAACACTGTTCCAAGGACAAACACAGCCTCATCAGATCATACATGTCAGTGTATGCATGTGTGTGTGTGTGTGTGTGTCTGCTGACCTCTCAAAGTGAGAGAGAGTGACGAACCTGACAGACAAACCCCCAAATTTCTTTTTGTGTCTGTACTAAACTGTTGTCATTGACAATAACGTCGATGTGTTCAACAAGTATCTTTTGAAACCCTGATCAGTCTGCTTGACGATCCTTTATTTATTTTTTTTCCTCAAGATAATAGCTAAATAAAATGAGGCAGTCACATGGTTGGGACACACAATGATATTATTGGTTGACCAGTAAAAGTCACCTAAATAAAGACCTTTCGTGACACATCAGTATCTATGTTTATGTTTGGTGATATGCACCGATGTGAAATCTTTTAGTTTAAATAATAAAGGAAGATGTGCATTGTTGTTTATATTGTATACATAAAATATGTTTATTTTCTTAATTCCAGTTCTATAAATGTGGTTGCATTTGTGTTTTCTTTTCAACTATAGTTTATCATTTCTTCAATTACATTTCTTTGTCATAAGGGTCTGAAAACGAAATCGGTATCGTGCCCTCAAAATCGGTCGGGCTCTAATAATGATCCCAACAGAGGTACGCCTAAATGTCAACTGTGCTGGTTTTGTATGGCGTTTATTTAGTCTCAAAATGTGTGCAAGTGGGGTAGAAATACACGTTCATGGGTTTACTTCTCTGGTCAAGGATACACCTGTATCATATGCATTGTTTTTATGTTGGCGCTGATCTTTAGACTATATAAATGCCATTGTTTTATTATCTGGTAGCTATACTGTTTTATACAATTATATTTATTTATTTATTTATCTCAAGGGGACAGTACAAAGCTCAAACATGAGACGTCACCATTTGATGCACTGTACCAGAATATAACTGAACTAATTTGCATCACAGTTCCTCAGATGATCGGAACAAAGAAACAACACAACAACAAACAGCACAAGGTAGAAACAGAATTCAAAATTACACAAGAAGAAATACACACGATGCTCAATACAAAACTACACAGCCAAATAAAGGCAAGTCATCAAGACCATGAGGTAGAATGTTAAAGTCAGTAAGTGCAGAGCTGAGAAAGCTTTTACCAGACTTTTCAGGTTGGCTTTGAAAGTGGTGATAGAGCTGCAGCTCCACACCTCGTCTGGCAGGCTGTTCCATTGATGTGTGGCTGTTACAGAGAAAAAGCTGATTGTCCAAATGTAATGCGAGAAAATTGTCAAAATCTTGTCTTGACAGGTTCCTTCACAAATAGATTTGTTCCCTCGTTGGAATTAACCTGCAGCTTCAAGTTTGAGGATTGAGATTATCTGGTAAAAGTCTCTGCAATCTGGCAGCAATTCAATCAGCACATTGCCCAACCCTGACAAAGGCTTCCAGGATCAGTTAACTGACAGTTCAAGAACAGCATCTTTTGAAATATTTCAACACTGAAAAAGTGGAAGGCTCACGATCGATGAAGACTAACCTTCAATGCAAATATGTGACTCCAGGGACAAATGGTAAAACTGTGAATTTACAAGGCATGCAATACACACATACCTTTGATTCACTTAGATGTATTATATTGATTTTACATGAACTGTTCCCCCCAGTTTTATATCTCTCATCAGATTCTCTCCATGTCCTCAAATGACCTGGCTCAGATTTGGTAAGAAAAAAAAAATAATCCGACAGGAGTGGAGCTGGACCATATGTCACAACTGAACAGAGACACAGAGCTGACCTGAACAATGTGTCTATTAAGCTCCTTTCATTAACTGTTTTTAAATAGGTCGTAACTCTGAATAAAAGCTTCACAAATACAAGAAATACAAATACAAATACAAATCCAGTGCAGATTTAATAAGGATTTGCTCAATTCTATCTTACTGCCTAAGACAAATCAGCCATTTTGCACTGCTTAAATAAGATCCAACAAGAAGGGCACTTGCATATCTCCACCACAGCTAACTCTGCACTTTATTACCATATATACATGCATTGAGATCACATGCATTCAGATCAGCACCAAATTACACCTGTTCTCAAACGGTAAAGACAGGAAAGAAAATTCCTGAATCGGCTTCCTTACTTCTTTCTTGGTCCATACCCCAACCTTCCACCAAGTTTCAAGGAAATTGATTGAGTAGTTGAGTAGTGGATAATCCTGCTCAAAGACACAGGCAGCAATGGAAACAAAACTTCCTTGGCTGAGGTAAAACACAACTTTACTTAGTAACAATGGAGTGATTAGTTAATTGCTTCATGGAACTTCAAGTGATTATTATTATTCTGATATTGATTAATTTTATAATAATTTAGCCACAAACTGAAACCGTTTTTAAAACTAGAAGGGCACATGGAGAGCGCATTCTTCCAAGGCTTTATCTCACAATGTTAAAAAACGTTTAAAAAGTCTTCTGGATCTGCCCTTTTATCATTATCCACTCCAAAATGTACTGGGCTCTTCTTTGCGCCCCACCACTCCACAAAATTTCATGGAAATCGGTTAATTTGTTTTTGAGTAACCCTGCAAACTTCAAACTACCAAACACAAATGCAAACATAACCCCCTAGGCGGAGGTAAAAATGTTAGGATCTGCTTGCACTTCTATCTTTTGTATGTTGTTGGGCTTTTGGCTGCTAATTACAATTTGTAGTAAGCTACAATGAGAACTTGTGATTGAAACAGCAAACCTAAAGCTGCATGAAGCTGCAAAGTGTTGACTCTCAGTATGTTTTGCTCTGTTACATCACATTATTTTTGATTTATCGTTATTTAAAAAAATATCAGTTAATACATAGAATCATTTTGTACATGCTTCATAAATGTATAAGTCTGCAACAACACATCAGCATCCCCCCGACTCAACATTCTGGTTGCACGGCAGCCGGTGCGTTTTACAATAGAGTGAAAGTGAGCTGAGCTGAAGTGGTCCGAGCCGGGCCAGGTGTCAGAAACAACACAGCACAGTCTCGTTCTACAGCCCTGCCAAAGCGCAGCCACAAAGGACGAGTACTGGCAAAGACTGGCCGGATGGAGGGATGATCGGATGGAGGGATGAATGGAGGGATGGATACAAAGGAAGGGGGGGGGCCTGGTCAATAAACACTTGAGGGCAGATTCGCTGCCAGTTGGCACAGGGACAGAGAGAAGCAGAGAAAGAGAGAGGCTACACGTGAAACAGAGATAAAATGTAGATGAGAGAGAAGGAGGAGCAGAACAGCTTTTAATACAGAAGAACAAAAATCCCTCAAATTATTCTCAGCAACAAAGACAAAAAGATGGAGGAATGGAAACAGGGAGAGAATAAAGGAGGAATAAACTGTAGGAAAAAGACAAGTTGTACCAGAGGCCGTCACACAGACATATCACACACACACACACACACACACACACACACACACTGTTGTGTTTTATAATGAGTACATTGTCAAGGATCATAAAAAATAACATTTTATATAATGAATGAAAAAAATTATATTTCTAGGTATTTTTCTGTTTCAGATTTTTACCTATATGTAAAGTGTCCATGACCATTCTTAAAGAACTATAATTATTATTATAATAATTATTATTAGTAGTAATAGTATTTTATATATGTATATACACAATCTAAAATAATGTCTCTATTCATTCATTCACAATTATATGTATTTACACTTGACTGATTCCATTCAAACCTGTGCTCTACAGACAACGACTTCAACATGTAAAACATGAAGCAAATGATTCTCATTACTTGTAAATAGGAAAAGAGTCCATGCACATGTTTGTGGGTTTGTGTGGGCAAGTGTTGTATATTTTGCACAGACCAGTGATTGCAAATGAAAATGCAAAAAACTAAAATTGTATCTGAATGTTAGAAAAGAAAATTGTTTAAATGTGGGTGGTATCAGCAGAAATAACAGGAACTGAATTTTCTACCGCACGTCATCAATGAATTTTGAATTTCTGCAATATCTGCTCAACCATAAATGATCACAAAGAAACCTCTGACAGAAATTATCATACAGGTTTAGACATACAAAGTAAAGGTCATATTTGCTGTTACTGTAATTTAATTCCTTGACCCTAACTTTAACCTGCAGTCAGCAGTCACTCATACAGAAAATACATGAGAGTAGAAGAAGCGCCAATCCCGTCACCATCACTCAGCTCAGTTGAGCCGAATGCAGTGCAGACACTTTTGTTGCATGAGAGGCATAATTCTACTATTTTTCTTGACTGGGAAAAAAAATCATTCTCCTGCACTTACTTTGCAATTTCTATCACCATTGCTCCTGCTCTCTCTCTCCACCCACATGTTTAACCCACAGCACTACTGCAACACATTCCAGTGAAGGCATTCTGGGAAATGTAGAACCGACATAGAAACAGGTATGTGAGGTGGAGGGTATGAAAAAAATACCAAAAAGTTAGGAAAGACAGGCGCACAAAGTACCCACCACAGAGCGATGGTGTTACACTGTTTCTGCATGTGGAATTTTCCTCAACTAACATGCCAGCGTCTGATTGTTCTGATAAAGGCAAAGATTGTTTTTACGAGGAAGGGGGTCTTAACGGAGGAGGATCTGCCCCCCAGCTGTTTTCTCTCAAATGTTGGGAATGGCAAGGCGTTGTGTAACTGCAGCCTGCTGGCAGGCCTGTAGGAGGTGTAAAAAGTGATGTATGAGTGCTCGTATGTAACGTAATCAAGACCATGAAACTCAAACGGTGGGATGAACCGACAAAAAAGAAAAAATTGCTTTCCTTCAACATTTCACTCCTGACTCTAAAGTGATCTTGAACTGGAACAACTGGGGAAGCTGCTTCCCTGTGAAAGATCAGTATTGTATTTGGTCTCCCAGCATGACGGCAAAGCAACAGTGACCACGTTCATCTTGCCAATAAAGCTCGGTGAATTTGAATGTGATGAGCGTGGGCTCGAGATTGGCCCGAGAGGAGGGAGACGGTGCCCAGTGTGCTCGGGCGCTGCCAGCTGTGCCAGCCTCTGAGTACCACTATGTCTGAGTGAGCCAGCTTTATGGGGGAGCTCTGCTGTGTGTGTGTGTGTCAGTGTGCATGCGATACCCCTCTTCTCACTATAACAATTGTCGACAAACATCTCTGCCTTCTCTCTCAGCTAGATATCGCTGATTTGATTCCTTGGATGTAGCTCTAGAAACAGGATGAGCAGCTGTGGAGCAAAGTGCTTCACCTCCAACTGCAGAGGACTCCAGCTGAGTCAGACAACTTCAAAGTGCATGATTGCCACAGTCACAATGTGGAGCATGATGCTAATGGAGAGAAGGATACATGCCAAGTCAACTTTACCTTGAAAGAACAAAAAGGATTTACAAAATCAAACCAAATCCAAACAAACATCTTAGTTTGTATGTTCAAGTTCCTGTCGAGCTCATATGGAGGTTGCAGTGGTGAAGCAGTGAAGGATCTTGCATCAGGCTGTTGCCATATAATGTTTTATTTATCTTATGTTATCAATACAGTTCACCTTCTCTGGTTCTTCTCTGATACATCAGTCACTATCGGTCATCTCCTCCGTCCTCCCTCTGCTGCTGATGTGGATTCATCGCCTGCGGGTAACTAAGCCAGAGAGCAGGCGGCTGCTTCTGCTGTAGCTTTAAGTTTACAAAAATATGACAGACATGTGAGGATGTGTGGTTAATGAATTGAACAGAGTACATACAGAAATCGTTCTGTTTCCGAACCACAGTGGATGGGAGCAGTTGAAAATATCGCTTTTCTATGTGTTTGAATCTTGTTGAACAGGTGGCGTGATGAAGGAGTGGCTCTTATTGGCTTTTTACTCACATAGGTTTTGATTACACTAACAGTGCTACGGGAATCATTGTCAACTCGAGTAAAGTCTTCACTTCTCCACTGCTGCCTCTGTGCTGTCCCTGTGTGTGTGTGTGTGTGTGTGTGTGTGTGTGAGAGAGAGAGAGAGTGTGTATAGTCCATAAAGTACGCAGTAGAGAAAATTCTGCATATTTTTGTCTGGTTCATTTGGCTCGGGCACTGCAGCTAAGGCTTGTATTTGTACTAAAAACCATCTGTGAATGCAGGGTGAATGTAAATCCAATAATTTCTTTAAAATTCAACTCATTTATTACACACGTACATATCACGATGGTGACAAAGCAATATTTATGGTCAGCACTTGCTCAACATTAATAACAGCTTCAGTAACAACTTATTTGTAAATTTTCAAATGTATTTGACTAATTTTTTATTCCAAATTTCACCTTCTCAAAGTGAAAGTTTGATGCATTACTTATCGTCGCATAACTTTGGATTTAATATCATCTTTAGCTTTAGCTATAAGAAATGATTAATGAAAAATTAGATTAGAAAATTAAAATTAGAAAAAGATTATATGATAATTTTGAGAGCGCCTACCTCAAACTTAGCAACGTTAAAGTGAAAACAAAAATCCTGGATCTGCCCATTTATATGGATCTGCTCCAAAAATTCAAAGGAACACAATTTCAAGGGTGATCGGTAGTTTTTGAATTAGAATGCTAACCAACAAACAACACATTTGAAAAGATCCCCTCCTTGGCGGAGGTAATAACACAAACCATTCATTCTCTGTATACAGTTCACTCTCTGTGTATAGTTCACTCTCTAGTTAATAGAAATTTCAAATATTATGAATCATCACAATTTTGCGTCATAACTGATACAAACTACCTTTTACATCCAGCTTGTGTTGCAGTGACTTTGATAAAGTCATGCTGTCATGCTTCTATGGCTGCAGAATCCTTCATTTATTCTTAAGAGTCAGAGGGTGGGCACATATGACACATGCAAACACACACATACACACACACACACACACACACACACACACACACACACACACACACACACACACACACACACACACACACACACACACACACACACACACACACACATGAACACACATGCAAACACAATCCTGGAGCTTATCACTGTCCTCTGCTTTCTAATTGGCCTGCTCGCCCCTCTGTGAACAGTTTGAGGTAAATATTTGTAGCCAGTGACGTACTAATCACCCACTGATTGAAGTTGCAGGAAGGCGCAGAGCTTTGAATGAAAACAGCCATTCCTGCTTCCTCTCTATCTCTACACTGCACCCCCTCCTCTCTTTCTCTATCTCTCTCTATCTCTCTCTATCTCTCTCTATCTCTCTCTGTCTCCATGCTATCAGCCTCCTTCTTTCTCTATTCTGTTGGCTCATTTTTCCACTTCCCCAGTATCTCTCTCCCTCTCCCTCTCTGTGTCCTCTCACTCTGTTTTCCCTCAATGCACTTGGCCTTGCTCTTTTGCTCTCTCTCTCTGCCCTCCTTCTCATTTGCTCTCATTTTTCTCTCCCCTAGCTCTATCTCTTTGCCCTGCTTCTCTCTCAGAATCTCCCTCCCTCTCTTTTCTGTTCTTGCTCAGTCTTGTTTTTTCGTCTCTCTATCGCCCTCTTTCTCTCTCTCTCTCTCTCTCTCTCCTCTGGGCAGCGTGCCAGGCCCTCTTCCCTGGCGCTGAGCCAACTCCTCTTCTCCTTTTTACCTCCTCCTCCTCCTCCTCCCCTTCCTCCCTTCCTCTATCCCCCTTGCCTCTGATTGATGGCCCCTCTATTCTAGAAGGAGTGGAAGGGAAACAGGGAAAGAGAGAAAAAGCAAGACAGAGAGGAAAAGGGAGTAGCAAAGCACACACGAGGATCGAACACACACTCGCGCACAAAAACACGAAAAAGGCGCGCACACAGAAGCACCCTAAGAATTGTACACAAAGAGACACACACACGAAAGCCAAACAGACGCGTGTACACACACACACACACACACACACACACAGAATACTATGCTCACAAAAATAATGGCACACACACACGCTCACACACACAAACATAACAAGGGCACACAGAACCAATCCAAACAGAGCATAGAGCACACAAACAATGAGCTGTGTGCAGACCCTCCCAGCATGAGCCCAACAAGCATGCACGTGCACAGACTCACACAAACACACACTTCCTCAGTCAGATACACGCACATAAAGACACAGATTCAACCTTCAGTGCAGAACCAATACAAGATACAAGAAGCGGAGCAGACAGCAGAAACATTTAGAATGAAAAATACAGGCAGACAGCTCACTTTCACTCATCCAACACACACACACACACACACACACACACACACACACACACACACACACACACACACACACATTGGTGTCCAGCACAGTTACAGACATGTTCTAATTATGACTTTACACAAACACACATATAAGCTTGTATGCAAGGACACAGATGCATGTTCTATGAATGCCCCCCTGCAATATACAATTACACACTCAGTCTTACTGTACACCTACACAGGGAATCTTTCTAGAGCATGTGATTGTGAGACACAAAATCTGTGCCTCACAGTCAGGGTTGTAGTTCTCAAACCAACTAGACCTCTCTCTGACTCTCTCCCTCTCTCGCTCTGTCTATATTATACACTAAGCCATTAGTCATATTCACACTGTGCCAGCTCACCAGCTTGCATTGACAGACTGCATACGGCTTCAAACTCATGTCTTCTGCAATGCAATCAGACACAGAGTAGCAAGACTGGCTGCACTGTATGCACGCATGTAAAAAGAAAACATGTGCACATCGCACACAAACACCCACAAAGACAGACTAATGAATCTTGTTATGACCTATTTCATTGATTTTGTGTAAGAGGCGTTGGAGCTTGCACACACACTGGGATGCAGTTTCTCGCTTTGAATCCACAGGTACAGTGCTTGAATTGGACTGCACACCAAGTACAGGGAAATCAGACCTTTGCTCACATTGGAATTGTTATTTCTTTTGAAATACTTCCTGTCCTGGTGAATGCAGGCGCAGTTCACACACCTCTCAAATCAAGTCAAGGGATCCTCGCCAAGAGCAATAAGAACCAACTGCACCTCTGTGGAACTCACAGAGACTAAAGAAGAGATCTTTGAATCCTTCCACCACTGGAATCAGCTGCTACTGTGGCAACCCCTGTTGCTAACCTCAATTGTTTGCTGCAGTGCAAATCATACCAAGGGTACAGGCAGTTGTACCTGTGATAACACTGAGAATCCCCTCTTTATGGTTACCCACTATATTTCAAAATGACATTTCATTTGGCCTCACTGTTGGAAACATGGCCTATGCCCACAGTGGTAGTCGTTATTATAGTAAAATCTTTCATCAAAGTGATGAAATATTTTCAATAGGACTCACAGAACTAATGGCTAAATGTATCTTTGTACACATTTCACCCAATATCACAAAAGGATACATTGTGTGGCAAAATGAACATCGGTATAAAAAGAAAACTGTAATCCTTGAAAGATCTTTCACCTGCGCTTGTTTGTTTGTTATTGTTTTGTCTGCAGAATTTACACAAACTACTCAATTCCATTAAACTTGGTGGGAAGACGCAGTACGGGTCAGGGAAGAACCAATTGAATTTTGACTTTTTTTTCCACTTTAACATTGTGAGATATTTCACTAATTTCCCAAGGCATGATTAATGGATCTATTTAGGGAACTGATATCTATGAGTGTGTGAAATTTGGTGCGACTTGATTGAATTAAAGGGAACTGTTGGGCCTGGGTTTCAGATTCTGATGACACTGAGTTTATGTAATTTTATTCAGCCACAGATTTCATATGCACTGGAATGTACTATACACTGAACCTGCCTGTGTACCAAAAATAAATTCAGCCAGCAGCATATTGAGTACTGGCTCTTTATCTGTCAGTTCAGACACTGGTCATAGAACATGGTTGCACATATAACTGCTAAGTCTGAGCAGCTATACTTTGACATTGCATTGACTTCCATTCATTGTGGACAGTCTAGACAAAACCTAATGCTTAACCCTAACATTACCAATATGCCTAACTCGGGATTCAGGTAAATGTTGGAGGTTTCAACGAAAACGCTGATCATTCACTTTGAATGGGATGATGTCATACTTTACCGAACTGCATTGTGGTTGCAACGTTATCTCAAAAACAAGTCCTGCCTGACATCACCTGTTAAAATGAGCCTGGAAAGAGGAGGCGCTTGTTGACCTGGAGTGTGTTCATTCGGTTGCGTATTTCTGTTGTCGTCATTTTTGTTTGATAAGGGACAGGCCCTAGTCCCCATGAGGACTACTGTTACTGAAGAGGTAACAAAAACACATACAAACAAACACTCATCTTTGTGCTTCTATCTTTATGAGGGCATAATGCATTCTCTAACAACTTACCCTGACCTAAATCATCACAATTAAATGCCTAACCATGACCCCTTACTCTACGCCCTATCGCCTATAACCTCAAACTGATTCTAACGTTAGCCCTACCACCGAGTCATCAAACTGTCCTTCGTAGGGACACGGACACACACACACACACACACACACACACACACACACACACACACAGATAATCCAATACAGTCGTATTTTCACAGGGCTCCTCTGCCAGAGTGACAAAGCTATTACGCTAAAAGGCTAGCTCCCAAGAATTTGATCACTCGTTTTCTCATCTCATCTTTCAGTATTTTTTCTATCATTCCTAAAGTGTTATATCACACTCTCTCCTGCTCTCTCTCTATGCCTCGTTATTCACAAATTAGCTCTGTTACACATGTATGTATCCCCCCACACACACACACACATACATACACACACATGCTGTATGAGGAGAGAGAGTGAGAGAAGGATAGAGAGGGAGAGACATCAAAGCTGCACACACAAACACATGGCACAGATGCTACATGTGCAAAGAGGGACTGCATACACCACTGATCAGTGGGAGTGCAAACACATACCATAAACACACACTGTCATTTGACCTCTCCAAAGCTTGTTAGTTGACCCAGATATGCAGACTTGTCCTAATCCAGCTCTTTAAGTGAAACCAGTTTGAAAAAAACATCTCAAATCAAAAGTGTGGAATAGAATTACAGAACTGACTGGGAGGTGGAAAAAACAGAGAGGGGGAAGAAATTGAGACAGAGGGGATGGAAAGAGTGCGATTGAGAAAAGAAAGAGGGAGAGAAGCCCAATCCTATTATGAACCAAAGCGGTGAGTTGAAAATGAAGGCATCCCTTGCTCGCACTCACTGCCGCTCCCTCGCTCTCTCTCATTCCCCTTAACTCTCTCTCTTCTCCCAAATGAGATGAGGATTCAGGTCACAACTTCAGCCAAATATACAACATATGCACGCTCACAAACACTCCACACATGTGCAAAAACACATGCATGAAAAGGCCGGACAGCTCGGGCTAATTAGGCAGAAAGATAAGCTCATGCACACACACACCGTTTTTTTTATGCAACACAAACAGATAAACATTCCCTCATGTGATCTCCCTCGTCTGCTTGTACTCTGTCTTAATCTTCCCCAGTCCCTGTTTCTGTTTTACTCATTTTCTCAGTTTACTTCTTCAATATGTTCACTCTCTTCTCATCATTTTTTTATTTAACTTTTCACTTTCTTTTCAGCACAGTTTAAAGGTTTGTTTTTTTATTTTCATTTGTATGACTGCAAAGAAAAAATGCCACGACTGTTTTGTGATATGACTGTACTATACAAAAAGAGTGCAAAAGAAAGACTTCTCTTTTCTGTCACACACAAACACACACACACACACACATACTCCCACACTGTCAGCCTCATATGTGTGGTGGTGAAATGAAAGGAGGGAGCAGGAAGGAAGGACAACCAGCTGCTTCATCTGTCCTCAGGAGTCCACAGGGGAAACAGTCTGGCTGCCGAGCATCCTGACTATCAAACACAGCTTCCTATAATATCCTGCTGCCTGGTCTGTGAACCGCACACTCTTTCTATCCAGCATTCTGATACACAATGTGAACACTGTATATATGATAAGACTGACCATTATAATATCCTGTCTATAGTATGTGAGTCTGACAATTCTAAATATTGTGTTTTTTTCTTTCATTCTCGGATGAAGTAAGTATATGCGGTTGTAGAAATGATAAAACATCTTCAATATCTAGACTAGTATTGATTTCAATGAGGTTTCGGACCCATACTTGACATTGGTAGCAGTAAAGCCCCCTAAGTAAGAACCAGTTTGATATATATAGTATTATGCAAGTCCTATGTTGTTTGTTTATTTCCAGCTGCAGATTTTCAGTGCTTTATCTATTTCTCTTATTATCTAAAATGGCTCCAAATTAGTGACTAGTAAGAGGGTTGATATCAATCTCAAGGACGTCCTGACACATAGTCACCTTTCATTAATGTCATGCTATCTCTCAACACTATCCACATTTCTGTCTGTTAAATTATTATGGAGATATTGAATAAAAAATGTAATTGAAGGGTCCAGGAGTTTTAATTCAGAGCTGTTTACATGCAAAACTAATTTTGAGATATAAAAATGTATTTATAATATTTGATTTCACAGATTGAATGTATTATTCACTGTTAAAAAGTGTTTAAGAATAATACCCTTGCCCAATACCCTTGGGTTGTTGAACAAAGACTTCAATCATGCAAACGATGAATGGGCAAAAACATAAGAGAGAGAGATCAATAGCATAAAAAGGACAAAACAATTAAGGACATCGGTGCTTGCAGATTTTTCTCCTGCTGTGGCTGAATCTAAAAGAGGCAGAATTAAGTTGACAATACAAAGCGGTGTTGGGAAGTTACAGGAAATTTATGATGACTTGCACCCGAGTGAAAGTGCTGATAGACTTATTTTGACATTCAAACAATTCAATATCCTACCATTTGATTGAGTGCTTGAGATTTTGTTATGGTTTGGAAACATTTATTTAATATTCAGTTAGTCGGGAGTTTTGACAGAAGAATGTGGATTCAGTATTTAGCTATTCATAATTTTTCCTTTGCTTTTTTATTCCTTTATTTCCTATTTTCTTATCAACACTGGTTATTACTTCACTGTCAATAGTAATAGAATTATGAGTGCTTTAGCATATAACTGTATCATTGATTTATTGTACTTTTTATATAATTGAACAGCATTTTATTTTATGAGTTTAACTAAGAAGCATTTTTTTTATTCTACTTATATGCATATGTCCTAACCACCTGGAAAACTATAACGTTATACAGAGAACTAAAAGTTTAACTATGACCCATCTTTCAACTCCACAGACGTCTCCAGAGACCTGCTATATAGTCTCTATCGTGCTCTTGCTGCCCAGTAGCCTTGTTGCTGGGTATCCTCTTGTATCTGGCAGCCACAGCCTACAAGCAGCTTCTCCTGCACATCTAAATAGGTGTCACAGCTGCTCAGTGTGTAACCTTATGTAAAAAGCACATCTTGTTTGAAGGATTTTAACCTTTATGTCCACAGTATTTCAATTAGCCATCAGGCAGCCTTCCTTGCGATATCGATTTCTAAATAAACCGGGGAGACATTTACACACACACCTAAAAGCTGTAATTATTGTACATGCATAATAATATTGAATTGACAAAACAGACTCCTTCAAATTGGAGTCAAAGACAGGATTTTCCTGTTTGCAGTGATAAGACTGGTGAATTACTGTTGAGGAGTGTAACTGTGTGATGCAACGTGCAATGTTCATGCACTGCTCTTTCCTTTTCAGCTAAAATTAAGACACTGACATATGGTGTTTAATTTTTTGAGGAAGCTGGTTTGTTGTATATAACAGTGGCAGTATAAGGCTGAAACCTTACAGCTTTCTCCCTATTTTTTCGTCATGCACTGTCAGGTCCCAGTCATTGAGACACACTTACCTAGGCAGTTATTGAAATGCTGCCCCAGTAGCTTTGCTGCTGGCCCCAGGGGTATACAGGGGATGCTATCCCAGCACAGAAATAATGGACCTCACTGCTGCATACAGCTATGAAGATGCACAGTGTGTGTGTATGTGTGCACATTTCACTGAAAGATAGAGGAAAGTAATATGATATCATTTGCAACTCCAATGTCATTTCAATCTGCGAGGTGAGTAAAATAGTATCATACCTGAACATTCAGACCAGACACTGCATTAGATTATTCACTGTGATCGATCACAGCCTTGAGGAGTGCAAAGCAAATTAAAACATGCTATCTGTGATTGGCTGCAATTATAAAGATATATATATATATATATATATATATATATATATATATATATGAACATATTAATTGGTATTTTGCATGGATGGTATATAAAGATGGTAACATGACTGATCCCCATAAGTGAAGACAGTATATTGTTCACACTCTGATGGCATGATGTAGTATTGATCATAAACCTCACCACATCCATGTTAGTGGATTGGACATGGACCAAAATAAAACGTCACATAAACTGTTCTCAAAGATCATATCTGTTCTGATCTATTCTGGCGAGTTTGGTTTTAATACAGTTATTTGATGCTACATAAATGGGATGAAACGTGATTGACAGCTGCGACTGAGTAGCGATTAGATGTAGACCAAGTGTATTGGCTCCATCCCCTGATTGCTACTGAGCAGACTTTGCCTCTAAATGACTTCCTCAGCGCAAGATCTCAGCGTTGACATATTTTGGCTTCATTTTGGATAGTTGGAAGAAGTAGTGAAGTGTCGCCCATCTTTATAAACAGTGGATGGTAATTTTAATTGAAAAAACAATACAAATGTTGTATATCTGTATGTAAATGCAACAGTTTCCACAAGTATTAATGCCTCTGAACAGGTACATGAGGCTCTAATGCTTGTTTACACCTTTAGTCATGATGAAGGTGGCTGGAGCAGTGTGGTCGCTAAATTTGTATTTACCTAAAACATTAATAGATCTGACTATCCCCAGGTCCTTCTTAATCAAGTTCCTTATTTTATGTAGTGAACTACTTGGAAAAATGCACCAAGTTGTAATGTTGATGATAGATAAGAATAGATAAGCTGTTTGTTGCTGCTGTGGCTGCAGCACAGAGCAGTCGGGGGCTTGGCGTCTTAATCGGCCTTTGAAGTTGAACTGCTGATGGAAGGAAAATCATATCTCGTTCACTTCCTGCCTTTTTTTTTTAGATTTTCCCAGCCTGCACTCAGGTCACAAGTTTCTGGGCTGCCCCTTAGTCTTGTTGGACACATCTAACAAAGCTACCATTCTCCTTCACCTCCCACCATCATCCTGTTATCCTTCTGCTAGATTCAGCTGTCAATATAACTTTGCCTCAGTCTATTCACCACACTACCGACAGCCGTGCATCGTGAACATCATCATATCCCTACACCAACCACAGGACGTGTCTGCATTATAAAGCCGCTGATATACATGCTGTGCCTCGGCACATCGTCGGGGATAGAGGCAATAACTACCCCGGCCCCAGAAGTGCTATATCAATGAATATAGAACAACCACAGGGAGCAGTGTAAAGTCCTTATAGCTTCCTTCCCTCCTCCTGGGGATACAGCTATATATGATATTATATGATAATGGAAGTGAACCAAGTGAGATAATGTGGCGTGTGCATGCATGGCGCGTGTGTTTCAATGTCTCCGTACAGCTCAGCGCAGGAGGAGGTGGGGGGAGAGATGTTGTCTTTCTTCTGCATTCATATAGTTCAGATAAAATCATCTGTAAAGAAGAAGGAGAGAAAAAGGGAGAGGAATAGAAAGGGAGATCAAGACAGCGAATGAGAGGTGAAGGCAGGAGGGGGGCTTGAAGATAAAAAGCAAGTGTGAAATCTACCAAGCGAAAGAGAGAGGGAGAGTAGAAGACAGAGAGGAGGAAAAGGAGGAGAGAATCAAAGAGAGGGTAGGAAGACGGGGTATAGGAGATGACTGTTACAGCTCAATTAATGCCGGGACATGAGATGGCCCAGCCACTGATAATGACAGAGCGTGCGTTAGAGGAAGAGACGGAGGGAGCGAGAGAGCGAGAGAGGCAATAGCAGTGATCTCGACAGGATGTTAGGAGGAAGCTGGGGGGGAGAAAAGAGGAGGAGGAGGAGAGGAAATAAGAGCAGATACTGTTAAATCTATTCATGATTCATTATTTCTGACTGCAACTCAAAGCTCCCCTCCCTCCCTTGATGTCTCTCTCCCTCTCCTATCCCTCTCTTTCTCAGGCTGCCCCCCTCCCTTCTCTCTCTCCTTTTCCCTCCATTGCTTTCCTTTCTGGGCTCTCATTTTCCCCTCCATCTCTTTTTTTCCCCCTCATCTGTTCTCTGAGGTCTTTATCCGTCTCTTCTAAGGCTCCATCCTTCCTGTTTACCCTCTTCTCTTTCATCCGTTCAATTAATCTCATCCCCTCTTTTCCTCTCATCCCAGCTCTCACACTTTTTTTCCAGCCTCTCTCTCACCACCACCATCTCTCCGTCCCCCCCCTCTCTCTTATAACTTGCCTTTTTCTTCTCTCCCGTGCTTTTTCTTGCGGTCTCTTATATCTTCAGAGTCCTCGATTTTTTTAATGATCTTTCTCTTTTTTTCAAACCATCCCACTTACTTTTCCATCGCCTTTCCCTTTGTCACGTCCTCTTTTCTACAACCTCTCTTTTCATGGCTTATCCCTGTCCATTCTTTCCCCCTCAAATTTCTTATGCTACCTCTGCTTTCTTTCTATCCTTTTTATGTTGGTTTCTTCATTTTATATTCTATGACATACTCTCCATTCCTTCTTCTTTTTATTCTTTCTGATAATTTTTGCTTCTTTGTTTCCTTTTCTATTTGTGATACTGTAAGTTTTACCACGTATCTGTTCTAGCTCGTGTCTGTAGCTCTTCTCTTATCCCTTTTTTTTATATACTGTTTTCTTTCCTGTGGCTCAAACATTTTCCACACATTCCCTGGTTCCTTCTTCCCATTCATTTCTGTCTTTCTTTTTTAACAATTATTGGCCTGACTGTACCTTTGGTCTCCTGTCATCCTCACCACCTATCCCTTGCCTCCCCTCTCTCCATTCCTCCTATTCCTATTTTCGACACTCCCCTCCTCCTCCTTGGCCTCCCTCTGTCATCTAACCCTCCTTCCTCCTCCTCTCTCCATCTCTCAGAGGTGCAGCCAGCCCCCCAGTCCATTTCTTCTTTTTGGCGACAAGAGCTGACAGTCCAGTTCTGCCAGTCTCTGCTGCCAGATATCTCTCTCTCTCTCTCTCTCTCTCTCTCCTTCTCTGTTCTCTCCCTGTGTCTCTCACTCTTTCCCTCTTTATCTCCATTCCCTTCCTGTCTCTTGACTGCTGGGCAATAGTTTCTCTTCTTGGAATTAAAGTACAACTTGCACTCATTTTGCTTGGTGGTTTGGCTGAATCGACAAAATTTACCATTTTTAGTTGAATATTACTACATATTAACTTTTACTAAAAGGAAATGTTAATAGCTGCAAAATATGATTATCGGCATATTAAGGATGCAATGATCAGCAGCTTGCAACAAAACTCTTCCAATAAATGCTCAGGTCTCTTTCTTTCCTCCTCTCTCTCTCTCTCTCTCTCTCTCTCTCTCTCTCTCTCTCTCATTTGTTCTGACTTTCTTTCTCCCTTTCTTTCAAATATATCTTCTTAGAAATCAAACTGTGCCAGTCATTTTTTTAAATTATGTATGTGGAATGCCTTTTTTGCAGTGCATCTATTTCAACATTAAGTCTTTTGGGGGTTTCCTGCCCTCAGCAGTGGTTCACATCTTGTGTTTATGAGTTCACAGCTGAATGTGAATGAAGAGCTGAGATGATGATTTTCTGTTTCAAGCATAACATTTCAAATCCAATCTGAGGCAGCAGAAAGGAAGATGAAGGCAGACCTATGCTGACATACTCCTGAGTAACCTGCATTTTTTTGTTCTCTTTACATTAAACATTACATCAAGGTAAATTACGAGCTACATGCTATCTCAGTTGAATCGCACCATGTCTCACAGACGTTGCCTTATCTCTGTCACAGATTGAATGATCTAAGAAAGTACATTTATAATCGTTTGCTTTTCTAGTTTTACCTCCACCAAGGAAAGTTTACATCTGGGTTCTTTGTTTGTTAGTTAGTCAGCAAGTTTACGCAAAAACTACTCCAATTTCCATGAAATTTTGTAATGGGGTGGGGCATGACCCAGGATTTTTTTATTTCATTCTTTAACATGGTGGGATAGGGCATTTTGTAAGATTTCTGTTTTCTCAGAGTATTATTCGATGTGTAGGGGACTATGTGTGCAATGTGTGCAGAACCAAATAAAAAGATGAAAAGTGAATTTGAATGTGGTTTCATATGGGGACCGTTGGGCCTTGGTGGATGTATAAACCATCTTGTTTTGTTAATTTGAAGCTGATAAGATGTTTGGACATATTTTAACAAACTGCATGGTTCAGATCACAAGGAGCCAGTGCATTTAATTTGAGTCTAAATCTACTTTTGTAGAAGTTTAACAGTAGAAAAAAAGTTGCTGCACCAGACACATGGTTCAAAAGAGCTGCACTATAAAGCAGGTTGCACCTGCACCTTGGTGGATTTGCCAGATTGGAAAACAGCCTCTCAGATGACTTCATTCATTATTACTGCTGCAAATCGCTGTGTGTGTAACATAAGGTGCCATTAAAACAACAGTGAAATAAGACCGCAGTTCTTCACTGGTCAGTTTCTTTCTGCTGCCTTGAGATAGAAATGCACCAACAATGACCACACCTCATTTTAAGACCAACGGGCTCATGGGCGCTCAGATGGGCACAAGTATATTTGCCATCTAAACAACATGGGCGCTAGATGACAAATGACAACTGCATCAGACTAAAGATACAGCAAAGACTCTTCAGCCAGTAATTGGACATAACTTCATCATGTACACACTGCACTCTGTATTTGGACTGAACCCCACTGACTGATCTTTCTGTGCTGTAATTACTTTGATAGCAGAGTGACACAATGATTATGAGGTTAAAGTGCAGAATGCAGAGCCTTTCATTTGAAGGTGTTTTCAAAGATCGTTTCAAACAATGAGCTGATTTCCAAATGTGTATCTTGGGCCGTGCTTGCTGTAAAATGAGAAAATTAATCTCTTCTTCTTCCATGACAGTGTCTGAGTAAACTGCAGAGAGCAATTTAGCATCACAGACAGAGAGGAAGAGAGAGAGAGAGAGGAAGCAGTCACCTTTAAGTAAGTTGCCATTTAACTGGATAATTATTCTGTCTGTCTGTCTGTCTGTCCATCCATTTATCTGACTGTTTGCCTGTATCTATAAACATCATCTTCTTTCCATATCTTTCCATATCTTTATTTGCATACACAAACATTAAAAGCATTCACCATAAACGCAGTGGTCTACTGGTTAATAATAGGAGAAAATCCAGTTCATAGACTTAAATTTATAAACAAACCGCCAACATAATATAAATTTTTTCAGAAAGGTTTTATATTAATGCCAACTAGGAAAACTTAGGAGCAGTAAGTGAACAAAGCGGACCTTTGCCTTTTCAGAAATATCTAAACATCTAGAGTTAAACTTAGTCTGTCAACATTGTTCTGTAATAGCTGGTAAAACATTTACCATATCTATGAATACCATCTGTACAAGCTGGTTTAATAGTATTACTATTTATCCATTCTAACATCAGTATTCTCTCACTTGTTCTGCTTGATAATAATGGAAGAGACTGCACACAGAAATAATCGATATAAATAGACAATAAAGTGCAAAAAAAACCAACTCTCCTTGTATTTCCTGACTTCTGTTTTCATTTGAAAGGCACACAGAGGTGAGCTGCAGTCTGAGCAGTGACCCATAAATGTTATAAACCAGCCATCTATTACTCAGTGTTCAACCAAGTCCCCCATTCTCATCATGGCAACACAGGCTTAAGCTGAAACAAATCCTGCTAATGTAGTTTAAATTAAGTGACACATGTATTATATGCTTGACAACAACCCTGGGCTAAATACTACAGCATAAACACCACACATAAAAGAGGACAGCAGCAAGAAAATATATGATACAAACCCACCCACACGTAATGACACACAGGCATACAAAGTTTGTGTGCATCACATTCACCTCCTCCCACTGACTACTACACAGAAAATGAGACACACAACCCGCACACACACAGGAGCATCATCGTGTCGACAATGAGAAGAAAAAACTGTCTCTTACCTGCTTGTGCATCTCAATGTTGAGACCGTAGGACATCTCATAGTACTGTGGAGACAAACACAAATGAAAGAGCTTCTTTAGCATTTTCCACACGGAGCACATTAACATTCAGTCTTACACAATTTCTCCCATTGAACATCTGCTGCTCAGAGTCACTGCATATGCTGCTGTTTGTCACTGTGGTTTTACTGAAAGACAGAAAAGTGAGAGTGAGGGGAGAGAGAGAGAAAGAGAGAGAGAGAGAGAGGAGTGTGTGTGTGTGTGCGTGTGTACAGAGCAACAAGTTTGTGTGTGTGTGTGTGTGTGTGTGTGTGTGTGTGTGTGTGTGTGTGTGTGTGCGTGCGAGCGTGTGTACAGAGCAACAAGTTTGTGTGTGTTTGCCCCTCTGCTAATTCACACTCAGCACAGAGGCTGCAGTGGAGGCAGTGAACCAGGTGAAGTGAAGATAACTCAAGTTGACGACTACACTCGTTAATGTCAGCGCAAAATAATGTAAAAGGCCAATTACATACTTTATCAAACCACCTGTTCAACAAACATTTAGAAAAACAATAGTTTCAACCGTTTTGTCCACAGACTCCTGACATGTTTTACACAACCGTTTTTTATATACTTAAATGCAACTGTCTGAAAAAACCCAGGGAGACAAACCATTTTATGTCAGTTTCTTGTTGAAGTTATTGAACTTGTGTTAAGTTCACAAGTTCAAGTTACTTAAATGTGAATATTTGTTGTTTTCTTAAGTCGGCTATTTGCCTGACTGCACTTCAGATAGATATAGTATACATATAGATAGAGATATATAGCACAAAATCAAACATACCCATTTTGAGCTTGTTAAATGCCTTGTACCTCCGCACATGTTCACTTGAAGAATTTGTTACTCACTCTCCTCTGTGTGTGTGTGTGTGTGTGTGTGTGTGTGTGTGTGTGTGTGTGTGTGTGTGTGTGTGTGTGTGTGTACATCAGTAATGTGCTGTAATGGTGTTGGTGGCGAGTGGCAAACAGACAGCAAGGATCCGTCAAGGTGACAAAGGCAGCCTCTGCCACCAGATGAGCAACGCTCTGAATGATGAGAGTGAGACGCAACTGACTCGCTTCCTCTCTGCATTCTCTTGTTAGTTTTCACTCTATCACTGTCTTCTCTCTCTCTCCATTTATTCCCCTTCTCTTACAGTTCCTCCCTCTCACTCCCATCTCTTTCTTTCAGAGGCTGTCACTCTGTCTTTTCTCTCTGCCCTCCTTTTCTCTGGTTATTCCCTTCCTTCTTTCTCTCTTGCTGTCAGATGTTCTTTCACTCTCCATTTCAGTCCATCTCCTTAGTCTATTTCCTGTCCTATTTTACTCACTGGCTATCTTTGTCTGTCTCGATCCGTGCACGCGCCCATTTATCTAAATTCAAATTAAAGTTATTTCTATGAACATTATTAGGTGCAGACGCCACCTTCACTAAACCACATACAGTAAAAATCATAACATACACAATACTTGTACTGTAATGAAAGAAAAACAAGTGAGTGCATATGAGGAATATGAGGAATATTTATGATGAGGAATAGATATATTTTTGAGAATAAATAAAAATAAAAGGTGGCAGATTTTAGTTTTTCTTGTTGTCCCTCAGGCTGTTGCATGGTGTCACATATTTTGCTGCTTCAGCAGCAACGTCAGGGTTTCCCAGGTAAACATCAAACATTTGGTTTGAAAAAGAATATTTGTATTTGAGTTTTAGTTCAGAAAATTAAGCATTTAAACAAATTAACTATCTTTCTATCACTCTTATTTAACAGTTAAGTGTTTCCTCTATTAGTTCCTTTCATTTAACTATGCTGGGCACCCACCTTCCCACCCATCCTTGGCCTCCTCTTACCCTTACTTAAAATTAATCACAATGAGCTCCAAGCTGTCAGTTTTAAAGATTTTTTTTCACAACCATGGTCTTTCCCTAATTTAACCATCCATCCACCTATCCATTCCTCTATCCATCCAACGTTCCTTTGCTATGTGCTGTTCCTTCGATGCGACCTGTCACTTCTTTGGCACCTACTTCCTCTGGTGTACTCACTCTGCTGTCAACACCTTTCCTGCCGATTATCTTTCTTTCACTTTTTTAATAATCTTCCGGTCTCTCCATTATCCTCCCCTTGTTTTTTTGTCTGTATCATTTTCGTCTCCGTCCTTTACACTCTACTCTCTCATCCCTTCTCCTTTCATTCATTTCTATCAATCATCTTTCTCCTTTATGTTCTCTCTCCATTTCATGCTCTCTCATTTTCTACTTGGCTCATTCGCTTTGTATTTATTCTCTCTCGTCCTTGTCAACTGCTGTGTCTATATCTTCTCCTTTTTCTCCCCCTGTCGAGCTCATGACTGTGTACTCTGTTCCTTTCTTTCTATTCCTGACTGACACACACACACAAAATATGTTTTTTGAGTACACAAAAATATATAAAATCTTGTAATCTCTTTCTCATGAAAAAATGAACACACTCCACACAAGTACATGCACACACCTGAAACACATATATTTAAGCCCTCACCCAAAAACATGCTTGAGCCTGCTCTTTGTGTGTTTCCATGTCTGCCTCTCCTCCAGCCCTCTCACCATGAAAGACATGTGACATTTCTCTTTGTTCTCCATCTTTCTCTCCCTCTCTGTCTCCATCTCTCATCAGCCCTTCTATTCACATCTCCATCATTACACCTCTCCTCGGCCCTCTCCATCTTTTTTGACTCAATTCCTGTCTGTCTCTCCTTATTAATTCTCCCTCCATCTCTCCCATCAGCCTCTCCACCTCTCTGTCATTACTCTCCGTGTCTCTTTTGCACTCGCTCCTCTCTCATTCCCTCCTCGCTAACATCCTCTTTACATTTAGTGTCTCACTTTTGCCCACTACACTGACGGCTTAGTGCTAAAAACCAAGGCCCTAGCATTTGAATGCAACCTTGCAAGAACATAGCTCACTTCAATGGCTCCCCACTCTGGACTAAAAGGAAGCAGCTGACTACATATAACCAGAAGGACAGAAATTTAACAAAGCCATGATGGGACACTGCTCTGTAGAGCCAGAGGAGGAGCAAGTGGGTTTGCGTTTGCGACAGTAAAAGTTAAGGAGCCTTGATGCTGCTACTGTGTGTGTGTAGTGGTGAAGGCGTTCAGTCGCTTTCCATCAAGTTCCATTGAGACCGTTTGATTAAAAAATGCCATTCACGTCAATGCATACCTCAGTCAGGTAGCGAGACATTTTTCTTCAGCTATGCATCTCTCAAGTTAGAGAATCCAAGGCAAAGGCTAAGAAAAAAAAAGCTACGTGTGAATTCTAAAAACTCTGCACACAAATGTTTTTGTCTATGTCTATATGCCAACAGTAGAAAGTAATTTCCTCCAAGTTCAATGACCAAATAGGTCGCCCATCCCTGACCTCAGATACGAGCCATAGGAGCGTACCAGCAGCTAGTGTACTGGACCCCTGTTGTCATGGTAACAATAATAAACACACGGTTAGCTTTTGGGAACAGTCATGAATAAAAGAACAGTGACAGTTTCACATAAGAGATGAATTTTGTCGACAAGTATAGGTCAGGTAGACAAACATGAATAGAGAATATGGTCAAATGATGACACTGTAGTAGAAAGTAATATTGCATTTCTTCAGGATATATAAGTGTTGACATATACTATAGAAAGTGACCAATTCAAATGTCCCTATATCTGATACAAACATTTTTAACCTATTTAATGTTTCTTTATAGTATTTATAAAATGGTAAAAGATGTACAAAAGTAAGTTAAACTTAGCTTCACCTCCACCAATAAAACACCTCTTGCAATTACAAATAATAATAAAATACAATATAATTTATATACTCATAAAATGCTGCATTATTAGAGTACATTTTACTTTTGGCTAAATTTAAGCTTTAATTAAATTTAGTTTGAATATTTCTTCCACCATTACAGAATATAAAGATTACGTTTCAATATTTTGGGCTTCATACAAGTCAAAGTGTTTCCCCACATAGCAGGAGGTCAAAAATAATTTTGAGCAAATGCACCTCATTGTTCTGCGACTTGAGAACTACAGCCCCATATTGCTGATAACAATATGAGATTGCAAATAGTTATTGGTCCCCGCAGGATAATTTCTTTAAACGCTGACTTGAAATGCTGCGAGGTAAGATACAGACCATCGTCACCTTCGGGACAGCACAGAAAAACATTTTAGAGGGTTTTTCATTTAATCCTACGTCATTCAGCGTGAAGAAAGACAGAGCAGCGATTGTCAGACCCAGAGAGGTGTTACGTTATTAGGATTCGAAACAGCAGCATGTGACAGGAAGCTAGAAGCTGACTGAGTAATATGACCAAGCCAGTTTCAACATCGCTCAGTTACGGTGCTTGAAGTTGCTCCAGCTGGACATTTGCTCTTTTAACTACACAACCAATTCAGACTGGAACAGTGAAATTTTCCTGTGAAGAGGTGGAAAATAATAGAATAAGTGCATGGAATATAGTAACAGTTGTCCTGTGGGTGTAGGCTAGACAGCAGTGAAGTGACTATTGTTCTGTTTTACAGTCTGAACAGCACTCTCGTGACAACACTATGGGAGTCTGGTCTGGACTGTAGTGGAGTCACAACTGTGCCTTGTGGTGTGTAAACACTCACCAGCAATTGTCAGTTACAACTCAACACTGTGTGACTCAGAAATACACTTAAACTTGAGGAGGATGTCCGCAGAATTTAGATATTTGTATTCTTTTATTTTAGAAGTTAGAAACATCACCAACACTCGCTTGTGGGGGATCCTGCAGAGGGTCTCCTGCTATTTCAACTGACATTTAGGTTTTACTTGGCAGAAGAAATTCTGCAGAAGGTCTGGAGGTTCTCACTCAGACATTTGCCTCCTCACACCAGAAAATGTCCAGAGATTATCCAGAGTTCAGTACATGACTTAAAGCAAAGATACAGTGTAGTTAAGTGTTGTCTACTGACATTACTGTTCACGTTGAAGGCAACACAAACACGTTAAAGTCATATAGACAACAATAGAAGGTTATATAATGGGATACAGTGCGGTATTGTATTGTGTGGGTCAGTATTAACTGCTGTCCTCTACACTGCAGCATAGTAATAACTGTACTGCATAAAGTAGTTAAAATTGTGGTGCTACACTATGTGTATTGTCTGTTGTAGTCAGTTTTTAATAGGTCCCTCCTCTCTTAACTGTCTGCACCCCCCCGAAACTCCAATTAACCCATCGCCCACCCCGCCCACCCCCACACGCCTGAAGTTTTTGCCTTATATAATCCCTTTGTTGTGACACTGTGTTCTCATCCAGCACTCTGTAAGAACTCTTATCTGCGCCGGCTGTGTGTATGTGTGAGTAGCAGATTGCGAATCGCATGTGGTAGACGTGTGTGTGCCTGGGTGCGTGAGTGTTATTTGTTAAGCCTTGTGGAAGGACACTCGGCCGGCTGGGTGACATCACTTACCAAGAGTACCCAGCACTGCCCACCCAGACAGTATAGAAAGAGAACGAGTATGTGTTGGATTACAACTCACAAAATGCATTTTGCCGTTAGATGTTAGGAGAATATCAATGGTGTCAAAACACCATGCATCACACAGTAAATACAAATAACAGTAATCATTATAATCATTGTTTATATTTGTTTACGATAAAGTTCATGGTTAAACTGTAAATCTTATTCATCATAAAGGTTTGATAACAACATTTTAGTAATCCCTGCAAAAGCTCTATATATATCCGCTAATGAATCTTTTACTCACTAACTTTAACTCACATCAGGCCCCAAATATCCATATTGCTCAGGCTCTATTATTCACTGAGCTGTAAAGTAATATAAAAAGCTAGATGGTTGTTGCATTTTGTGTATTTACAATATGTATAACAATAATAATAATAAAATAATAATAATCAAAAGTCAGATTAAAAGTTAAATATATTCTGCAGATCTTGCATTTATATGTTTTTTTAAATTACAATATATTTTATGATTCAGATTACATTGGATAATTTAGCTTGGCTGAATTCATGTTATTTGACTCAAAGAAATATATGAATGCTGCTCTTTTCCAACAAGGACACATATGAAAAGAGTCTGCAAGCTTCAGCAGTGTTATTTGTTGAATGAAAAACTGCATATTAGGCTTTTTAAAACTTTACATGTGCAGCGCTATTTGTTATAAAAATGTATGTGTAATAAGGCAAAAATTTTACTCTCTGGAACTTTAAATGTTTAAAATGTTCAAAATACTTTTGGCCCATACACCACAGATAGTGAGTCTAAATCTCACTCACTGACATTATTATCATCTCTCCATGTCTTTGCCTGCCTCTCGGGCTCGCCGTGTCAGTTCAGCAGACAGGTTACTTCAGATAAATTAGGCTGCAGTGTGATTCTTGTTTATCTGATCGCACTGTAATGTTCCGCTCCTCTGAACATAGCCCATATCCAACGTGTATCTGCCACTAATAACATACACACTGCACTGTCATCATCAGGGCAACACAGGCAAAATGCATTCCTGCATTTCTCTCAACAAGCCGCTCTCTCTTCCTCTCTCTCAAGCCTTTCCTCTCTCTCTCTCTCTCTCCCTCCATTTCTTTCTTTCTTCAATCTCGTGTTTCCCTCCTCCTTTTCCACTCTTCCATTCTTCAGGGAGTGTTTGCTCTTTCATTCCCTCCACCTCCCTGGTGTTGAGAGAGTGTCAGACAACGGTGCCAGATTCTCTCTCTTTTTCTCTCTTTCTCTCTCTCTCTCTCTCTCTCTCACTCTCTCTCTCTATCTCTCTATGCATTCTGCGAAGAACGCTGGCAGACTTTAAAATGAGCTTTAGAAAGTGGGTCTAATCCAAGGTGATTTATCTAAATAGGACATATGCATGTGTGTGTGCAACTGTACATTTAGGCATGTGTGGCTTTATAGCCTGTTTATAACACATTAATATGTGTGTTAGCAGCTTGCATTTACTCTTCCCTGTGTGTGTGTGTGTGTGTGTGTGTGTGTGTGCATGTGTGTGTGTGCACGTGCGTGTGTGTTTATACGAGTGTGCAGGTGTGGATGTGAAAACCTAAACCAAAGCATTGTTCGTCAGTGTCTCTCGGGTGAGCTTGTCTCTTTCATCCGCCTGCCCACACACACACTTAAACACACACACATACCACCGATGTTAAAACATTTATTAGCATGCTGCGCTAACCCACATCAGAGGTTAGGTTAGCAGGCTCTGACTCCTCCATTGTGCCCTGTCAGCGGGTGACGACTAAATCAGTCACGGCAGACACTCAGCCTCACTGCAGCTTCTCTTGCAGCCAGTTTCATCAGAGGCAGCGCCAGAACAACTGGGTAGATACTGACCTTGAATGTGAAGGGGTTTATATGTGTGTGTACATAGAGTGGGGGGAGACCCTGTCCATCTTTATGCCAGCCCTGTTTGTTTCTCCGGCTCCAGACAGTTCAGACAGGTTTAAGACTCTTAAAACAGACTCAATCCTTCCCTACATCTGGCCCTGCTTAAATCCCCTGGCCAACTCCCACTATCAGAGAGCAACGTTTAGCTTAGAGAGGAGCAATCCTTCTTCCTTCCTGTCCTCTTACATCACTTTAATTTCTTCTTCTCTTTCTCCAATTATCAGCATCTCTTTTCCTTCATCTCTTCTGTTTTCAATCCCTGCTCCATCTCCTTTGCTCTGTCATAATATGAACTCTTTTTGTCTTTTTTCCCCTTTTTCTTTCTTTTCTCCTTCATTTCCTCATCAGTGTCCTTTCTCAGTTTTTTTTTCTTTTTACTTTTTTTCCTTGTCTCTCTGCCAATGCCCTTGTGTCCTCTCTCAGTGTCCCTGTCTTGCTCTTCACTTGCCTTATTACTTCTATTCTCTCTCTTCATTTTTTTTCACTCTCTCCTTCCCTTTTTCTTACCCTCTTCTCTCTCTCCTCTCTTTTTCGAGCAGTCTGTGACTGTAATGTTGCTAAAGAGAACACAGTGTGTCAGGCTGAATCAGACAGATGAGCTGGGACTGGAGTAAGAGGCTGAGAGCACCGCATTAATCCACACACACACACATACACACACACAGAGATGCACGCACGTACAAACCCATTTCATCTCTGCCTGAGGGGATGTAGTGAATGGACACAGATATATGTACACACACACACACACACACACACACACACACACACACACGTTCCAACAAATGACCGCATGGCAGGCATGAGACAATACACCGAAGCCATGATAAACTAAAATGATAAATTCATACAAGGAAAGCAGAAACATATATTATCAAATTGTTCTGCAAATGGAACCAATCACAGACGTTTAAAAAGATCTGTTTCAGTCCACAACCAAGAAACTGAGACCGTTTTTTTTAATAAGAGACACAACTGAGACATAGTTTGAAATAATAAGTCATAATATTAATGATTAACTGCTTTTGTATGCTGTTATCACCCTCTACAGGAGGGTAGAAGTCTTTGTTAATGTCAAGTAAGTGATCAAAGCAGAAGAATAAATCAATAAATCAGGAATCCACAGCAGAAAGTCCTACAATAAAGTCTCTGTAGTTGATAGTAGGTTCGGTTTGACTGTCTTTACCCATTCCTGGATCAGTTTCACACACTGAGCAGGTAGGTAAAAAGCTGCAGGTGCTGACTGCAAGCTGAGCAAACATCAAATATCCAATATACACAACGAGGGTAAGCAAACATGTCTCGCTTTCCCCAAACCTCTGAATCATAACTCATATCTCAGATTTATTCAGAGATTTAAAACTAGAAAAGATGAAAATTCAGTCTGATTATCAGGCTACGGACAGGTGCCTTCTGGTAATAATACTTTAAGGAAATAGCTTTTTTTTTTAACTCCCCAAAAACACCCCAGGCAGGATTCATGCTTGCACTTTGTGTCAGAATGTGCCCGACATGCCCACGCCCCCTGATTAACCAGGGCTACAATGCAACCTTAAAAATACACAGTGGAATTCCAAGATGAAGGGGAGCAGTGAAATCTGAGAGCCATGAATTATAAATACAAAAGCTAGAGAAAAGCAAGACGCCCACAGACACTCTCAACGTGTGTGACTCCATGTTTGTGTGTTTGCAGCCACCGCTGACGTTACATACCGCCAGTGTCTCTCTACACAAAGAAACACATGGGCCAGTCTAGCGCAGCAGCCAACATAAAACATATACTCTGTCCAAAACGCTGAGGGAGTGGGTCTTCCAACCATACAAATACACCACTGTATATCCAAACCTGACTGTGCTGCTTTACTGCAGCAACAATCCTTAGACAGGAGCAATTTGAGAGGGTTATGGCATCATTTCTGTGAAAAGTGTGAAAAGTTTGAAACTTGCTCATTGGCAGTTTTAGATTTAAAGTGGTAAATGCGAGGAAAATAGACTTACCAACTTTGAAAAGTTTAGTGCCATATGGAGATTTCTAGCAGCAGAGCAAAAATAACACCTTCTGTGTACATGGTGGTGGATAGAGAAGTACAGCTCTTTAGTAAATATAATTCAACTGCAGGTATTGGCTAACATCAGCATTTTGCCTTTTGTATGTCCTCTTCAATAGTTCAATTAATTATGGACATTTTCAGCATAATTACCTCTATTCCCTGATTACCATTAGCATCTAGTATGTGATTTTCGCAATGACTCCCTAAACCACCTGTATTCATAAGACTAGTATATGATCACACAACTGATTATTATTTTCTGTATGGAAAAAGAGCCAAATTCAAATCCTCTACATTTAAGATCAATACACATTGATTGTAATTGCTTTCCACAGTGATATTTATAAGAGTTTTCTCATCTGATCTGTCAGCACCTTCTAAAACTGCAAGTGACAATAACTAACCTGTCTGCATGAATGCTAACAACTTTCTGGACAACAGCACAAGCATTTGGCAAATAGCGCTGCATACAGATATACAATGCAGCAATGGAAAACACCAACTTCGATCTATTATGTTGTGTTGTATTATGTTATTATGAGAAGTGTCTATTTTTTGGTCCATTATGAAACTGAAGCAGTCTGGATCATTTATGAGAAACACTGGTTTGACATGGTGAGGTAGGGCCTTGGCGTTGGCGGAGGTATGCACCCTTTCTTCAGGTTAAGGTTTGTGCTATGTTAAGGTAGAAAAACGGGTTGGGTAGGGTTGGGTTATGATAATGGCTTGAGTTAAAATAACTTCTGAGTTAAGAGTCGGAAAGACCTGTGGTGATTGTTATGAGAAACCAGTGATGACCGTCATTAGGAAATGAGAAGGGAGCGGTGAAAATCACACATTATGATGACTCACTAAACTGCCTCGTCCTCCTCCCTATATAAACTTAATGGTTCTATAACAACTGTATATTATTTCCTCCTTTGCTCCAGATGGCATCTGGGGGTCATTGTCAGTTTCACATGAAGATACTGTTTTTATGCTGGTGCCCAAATGACTCACCAAAGTCTTGCTAAAGGTCAGACTACAAAACACCACAAACAATGAAAATGAAACCTCTGTCTGCCACCTTACAGAGAAAAATCTTCAGGTGTTAAAAAGTTCCCCAAAAATTCCACATGCATCAGCCGTGTAAAATTCTGCACAACCATCTCGCCACTTTCCAACCCCTCGCCCTTACGCTGAAAGAGCTTACAACTGATGAATAGTAAAGGCAGGAGCAGTGCAGCGTGGTGAGCACAGCCCCAGCCTGTGGAAACAGGCCTCAGTATGGATGACAGGACTAACGAGCTAAATATAGCCTTCTGGGTTATCTCCTCTGTGGGCGCAGCGAGTCCGTTGTTGCTTCACATTATTTACGTGTCTGTGCATGCACCCTCTCTCTCTTTTTCTCTCTATCTTCCCTTTTTTTCATTTCACGCCCCCCCACACAAACACATCACTATCTCTTTCTCTTGCACTCTGTGTTGCATACTCTTTTCTCTCCTCTTTCTATCTCTCTCTCTCTATTCCATCCCTTCGCAGCATCTTTTTTTCCCTCAAACCTCCATCTCTCCTCTCTGCAATTCTGTCCCCTGGTACATCTTTCTCATTCCTTTTCAGCGTTTTTCTCTCCTTCTCTCTTTCCCCTCTGTATCTCTCTCCTGCCTCTATCGTTCTCTACCATTCCTCTTTTATTCTCTTTATCTCTGCCTCCCTTTGTATCCTTCCCTCCCTCCCTGAGCAGCTCCCTGTTTTTTTTGTCTGACAGTCTCTGCTCTTTTTTCCAGTCAAGCTATCTCTCCTTTTGAGCCTCTCTTTCACTCCCCTCCCTCTCATTTCTGAACTATGCCTATGAAGTAGCGTAGCACTGCGCACACACTACGACTTGCCATGCTCTGCACCCATGTTCAATTAAATAGCCTAGAGTGATAGCCATCTGCAATGATAACCTTATATGTCATCAGCATCTGACCAACTGCCATAGTGAACTAACTGAAAACTGACTTAGAACTTCAGCAGAGGACGTTCATGTGGTTGTTCTCCATTCCTTAGTTTCTCAGAGGAGCGGTGGTCACAAAGGCCAATAAATATGCAAAAAGATTGATTAAATGTCATCCTTTGCTTTGCCTATGGAGAGAAACATTAGTGCATCCATGCTGCCACACCACCACTGCTCTTGTATCAGCTCAGGCTGGTAGGGATTTGCAGTGGAGAAGGTGGAAGTCTACACTATTTGCTCCACATAGTAATTTAGTGAAACCTCAGCTAAAATGAGGAGTGTCTGAGATCACAGATGTGGTTCTTTCTCAGAGGTCTGTGGTCTTCTGAGGTTTTTTCTTTGTGTGAGTTCTGCAGTGAGCCATTTATATGCACGTGTATGTTTGTGGGTGTTTTTCCACTTTGAGAAGCATTGATATCTCACAATACTGAGGCTGTTTTACAAAAGAAGTTCAATCTGACTCTCCGTTGAGGACCAGTTGAGACTTTTGTATCATCAACAAAAGTTTTAAGTTATGTAGAGGTACAAATTGTTTTTTTTACAGTTACTGTTAACCTATGACTTTTGTAATAAAAACAGCTTCAATGTTTATCTGTCACATATTACATGAAGAGTAACAGTAGAATAAGGAGAGAAGAACATTAGAATCAACAAATGACTCAGCAATGTCAGTTACAAGACTTAAAGCAATATCTACCTATGGTTTGTTCACTCACATTAGCCACCGTAATGTCACCCCAGTGTCTTAAACTGAACAATATTAAACTGAACTGCAGGCATAGTTTTCTCCGAGTAAGGAAATAGAATATTTGCATACATACATTTTTAATCACAAAAAGCAGAGTGTTTTTTTCCTACCACACGAAATCTAACCAGTAAAAATTACACTGCAGCAAAGTATCCTTTCATTCATCATTCACTCTACTGACGTCTTTATTTTGTGATGCATTTGCAAAGAAACATGTCAGAGTCAGCTGATTAAACTTGGACAGCTTGTGCTGCTGGAATTGATGCTTGCTGAGTAACGTTTTCAGCCTATTAGATGAGCTTGACCTCTGTTTGCACTGCAACATTTCCTCAGAATGGATGTTTTTAATGCAGCTTCAGTTGCTCGGCACAAGCAAGTGAATGAAATCTTTCAAAACACAAACTACTTGTGTTTGTTTGTCTATGTTGCTCAATGTGAATGAGCAACTAAATCCACGGTGTCATCTAATGCTACCTCGTTATATGTTTGACTGCTGAATAATATTCTCAGCATGATGCAACTACTCATGGCGTCCGTCCAACATTTGATCAGGTGGTCAGTTTTTGTTGAGTAATGTATGTAAACTTGTAAACAGTGATTGCATAACCATGCATGTGAATGTGAATGTGTCATAGCTACACAAACATATACAACTAGACCTCTGCTTATAAATTAACTTTCTCATTTGACACAGAAAGACTGGGTTTTTTTTCCTTCTAAAAACTCCATACTCTGGCTTTAACTGGCAGAAATAATAGAAGAAGAATAACTTCTGCAATGTTTGACTTTGTTATCATTATATCATAAATGTTAACACCTTTTTATAAAATGGAGATAACAATATGTAAAATGTTACAATATCCAACAGCTTACGATGTTGATGTTTTTGGCTCTTATTATATCATCAGACAGAACAAGAATTAGAATCAGGAAAAGCTGGAGTCTGAGAAATAAAGACCTTTAAAGGAAAATCCTCTTGAGAAAAAAGCAACAACAGTGTTTCTGTGTGTGTGTGTGTGTGTGTGTGTGTGTGTGTGTGTGTGTGTGTGTGTGTGTGTGTGTGCGTGTTATCTCCTGCCTGCCTGCCTGCCTGCCTGCCTGCCTGCCTGTGTTCTTCTATATATTCATTTTGTCTGCCAGCTGACCTGTCTGTCTGCTCGCCTTTTTTTCTCCAACTGTATTTATCTGTCTATCTGCCTCTCTGGTTCTTTCTCTTTCCGTCTATCCATCTGTGTGTCTATCTAGCTTACGGCCCTGATCCCGCCTGCTCTCCCAGGTTTATGAAATGCGAGCAGCTTAGCAGATGGTGCATATCGTATTCTGGTCGGCTCTGTGTGGGTTTTGCACCACAGACGAAGGCTTACGATACATGTGAGCCTTTAGTCGCGCAGATACAACGACACAGAGGGAGCTCTGTCTGTTAGCGCACAAGAGAAAAGTAAGAGAGAGGAGGAAGACACGGGAGGAACAGACTGAGAAAAATACAAGGGTCTCAGGGATGAAAAATACGCAGAGGGCTGTGGAAAAAAACAAGACAGTACAAATCCAGGAGAGGTATGAGAGTGCAAGATAAACAGTGCACGTGAAAACGTATGATACACCTTTAATGGTTTAGTATAGGTTTGTACAATACGTGCATTGTGGAAATGTTTTAATTGGGTTTAATGTTACATATATTCATGATTTTGTTCCTATATGAAAATTAAGTTTCTTTAAAGTAAATGATGCACAGTTATTAGAGATATTGTGACACTGTCATTTCATGATACGACTTCAATGTATTAACTTTCTATGGGTTTTGAAAGCGTACACTGTGTTTACTGCTTTAGCAAATTATTAATGTGAATAAAATGAGAGAAATAAATTACATGACTCGGGGGGGAAAGACTGAGAGGAAAACAGTGAGAACAATAGATAAGAGGAAACAGCTTTTACTCCTAAATGACTTTAGAAATAAACAACATAAATCCAGCTGTTCAAAAGCACAGACACAACTCCCCTGACTGTAATTACGTAAGAACCCATCAGACAGTTTTCTAACTCTGACTCAGTGTAACACATCACAGTACAGCTCCAAGTAAAGGTTTGATTGGACTCACCATGATGTAGTGCCTCTGCATCTCCGTCTTCTCACTGGCCAGCTTCTCACACTCCAGCTTCAGGCTGCACGAGGACAAAAAAGGACACACAGACACACACACATAAAGATTAAATGTTTTATTTGCATGCATTGAAATGAATTATAATTCCCACAGGGCTTAGATGTGGTGAGGTCAAATTCAGTTTAAGGCTGTGTAAGGATACTGAAAAGTTATTTCTAACCGTACAGTAAGGCTCCACATTACTGCTGACAGTAACACTGAAAAATATATCACCTTCATGGCAGCGAAAGCCAGCAGGGTGTGTCTTTCTCTCTACTGCAGTTCATCACACCTACTGTACCCGTGTGTGGGAGGGTGCCTGGCTGTGTGTGTCATGTGTTCATCCCTTTGTTGATTGAGCTTTGATACCAAGCTCAAACCGAGCATCTGACAAAGAACGGTGGGCTTCAGGTCAGAGCCTTTTTGTTATAGGTTCTTCTTTAGTCTCTGGTCAAGTTCAGGTTATTTTCAAACGGGGTTCAAATTCTTTGCAAAGGTCAATAATGGATTAAATACAGCAAAATCTCTGCAAATGCAAGCTTCTGAAAACACCTCAGTTATGCAGCTAAGGCTTCACTGCATGTACATTATTAACATGTATTGGTTCTGGACTGTTTAAACTCTCCAGTTGAGGTGGGACAGAGTTTTTCTTTTTATCCTTTCTGACACTATCAAAAAAGGTCAAACTATATCAGATTATTATTATAAAGAAAAGATATGGTGTCATGGTCTCTGGCTTGTACACTAATTACAGAACCACTCACAATGAACATGAAAAGATTTGAGTTGGCGTTTGCATCGTTGCGTGTCTGTTATACATAGATCCATCAGTGCAGCAGTAAAGGAGCGTTGCTGCACCCCAGCAGGCTGTGCAGCATGACCACTGAGGTGTGAGCCGGAGGCTGCATGTTTTAACCTATAATGGCTTATCTTTCTCAGCCAAGGTCACCTCTGGTCAGCCATACGATAACGTGACCGTATGTGACCTCTGGGTGTGGAAAAACTGCTGCATTGTATCATTCTCTGTTTGATATGTGACACACTAATAAATTAATTATCCACATCAGTCACACTGAATCAAAGTGTTCGGGAAAGAGTGATTAGCGGAGATGATTCAATTTTAAGATAAGATAAAAAATATATTTGTTTCATTTTATTAACATCACAAGAGAAACTGGAAGTGTCTCTATAAAAAAAGACAGTGACTAGAAAAGAGACATTTGAGGTAAACTTATGAAGAGAAAAAGTTATGATGCTAAGATTTCCCTTATTACAAAAAATGAATACCTCATACAAAAGGTGATGTATCGATTTAGGCAAAGACAGAATTATTTATGAGGGGCTGCAACTCACCATCAGCCCATTGTCGTAATAATGATTAAAGCTCCTCACTTACATGCTGCCAAATTATCTTATTAGTCCATAGATCCAAGAATTTAAAGTCCATTTCTACTGAGCTGAATTACAATGTGATGTTTCTATAATTATAGAGTAGAATATATTGTACTTAAACAATAGAAGAGTATGATTCTTCATTAGATTTACAACTGGAAATTCTTTATTAGAAAGAATTGATGTTTTTGACCATCAACAGTCCCCTTAAATCAAGCTGCACAAGATTTCACACACTCCCAAAATTGTCTTTTCATCAAGATTCATGAATTGTTAGAAATCAACAAAAATGTAGAAAAATGCCCTATAAAGTGAAAAAAACACCCCTTGATTCTGATCCACACCAAGATTTTATGGACTCTTCCCTGACCCACACCACATCCTTCCACAAAGCTGCTTGGTTATCCAACAAACAAGGCCTGTTATGAAACAACATTTGAATTTACAAGATCCAGATCTGCACCAAATTGCACACACTTCTCAATATCAGTCATAAAAACAGGCCTGATCAGTCGCTTACTTTCTGAGAAATCAGAAATCAACTAAAATGAAGAAAATAAAAGTGAGAAAAGAAAATCCTGGATCCACCCACTGATCTGGATCCACTCTAAAATTGAACAAGTTTTGCCTTGGGTCATGCCCTACTCCTCCACAATATTTCATGAAAATCAGTTGAGGAGTTCTTGCTTAATCCTGCTTAAAGCAAATGAACAAATGCTGATGAAAACATTACCTCCTCTGTGGAAGTAAGAACTACAGAGTCGACATCAGTGTATATGAATGTATGTGTGTGTGAGTAACGTGTGCAATGTAATATTTTGTGTGTACCTGTGATACTGGGCTTGGAGGAACTGGAATTCCTCCTTGATGCGGTCCAGAGTTTCCAGGACTGTGAACTTGAAAGACTGGCCAGGCTGCAGGGGGACCTGAGAAAAGATAAAGAGAAGGAGAGAAAGAAAGCATTAAAAACGGACACTGGGGTACACATGTGTGCATGTGCCTGTTCGAGATTGTATGATTTATATCTATATCGCAAAACACTAAAGGGCTTTTATAAAGTTAAAACTTGGGTTTTGGGATCAGATTTTATGTTTGGGTTAGGGTCATGCATTTAGTTCTAATGGTTCGGGTTAGGGTAAGAGGCTGTGGAATGTTAAGAAGTGTTCTCACCACCACAATACTGATAACGTGTGTGTGTGTGTGTTTTTGTGTGTGTGTGTGCGCCAGAGAGCAAGGTAAGGGGAGAAAAAAGCCAGGATGAAAGTGAGAGGGAAGGTCACTTCTCCTTCCCACACATCATAAAGCCTCGTCCTCTCTCTCTCTCTGTTCTCCTCCTCCTCCTAATGACTCTTCCTCCTTCCCTTCACTGCCCCCATCCTTTCTTCCTCTCCTCTGCCTCTCCCTCCGTTCCACATTAGCATCCTCTCCACTCTGCCAGGTTGCTAATGTATTCCAGCCTACAAAGAGCTGAGAAGGGAGGAAACGTCAAATGAATAACTTATAGGGAATCACGGCACCGTCTCTCACCTGCTAAAAGCTAAAGAAGGCCCAACAAAACAAGCACCTCCCAGGGGCCCCCCTCAGCCCTCCCTATCTGTCTAAAGTGATTTCAACAGCCACCCTCCTCCATAATTTTCGTGAAGTTTGAGAAACAAGGGCACCGTGGATGTTTTTTGATGCTGTAGCTGTTTATGTTTGGGAACGGGTCTGGGATAAGTAGAAGTGAATGTGGGTTTTAATGAGATTCTTTTTATTTTCAAATCCTCTGCCTTTCTCCCCCTATTTGTTTTGACTCATTTCTCCTCCACTGTGGGACTCGACCACTGTTAACCTGGAGGATGTAGACGACCAGGTCTCACCAAGAAGATCCTGAGGTCCACACTGTCCCGCCTCAGCGACATCTCGTACGTACCTTTTTTCTCCCTGATACAGTGTATTATTTTGGGTTTGGTTTTTTTCAGTTTTGTGTCTGTTGCGTGTCCACATCATGGACATGGCAACTCTGTAAGTTTTACAGATATTTTCCTGCTGTATATGACTTTAGACTTTATTGTCCCCTGGTTTTCACAGTCATTTCAGTGGAATCAATAAGAAAGGACACATTTCAGCAGAGGAGACCCATCAGACAAAGGCAAACTACCGAACATCACATGAAACAGAAAACATTGAGACAAGTCACAACTCACCACAGAAAAGTATGTATAGGGCTGACTAACTTTTGCTGGTCATTTTACTAGCAGCTGGCAGGAAAAGTTACGCAAAATTGTGAGATATCTTCTGATATTTTCTTCTGATTGAAAATAAGCTGCTATCAGCTTTCAGATGAAGATGCAAAGCTCAACCTTGATTTGAGCTAAGGATGTGATGAAGGATGTGTCATAGTGAGGAAACTGATGGACTTTTCATGCCACTGATGATAATGTAGACAGTTAATTATTTATCTTACAGTAACAAAACATAAAGTATGTTTTAGTGATTCAACTACCAAAGGCAGCTATAAATCCATGTTTCCGCCCCCTTTGTTCATCTGTTCACATAACTGTCTATTCACCTATTCATCCATCCACACTGAGTGGCATGGTGCTGTGACTGAAGTGCAGCTGGGTGGCTATCGGCACGCAGCTATAAGGCTAAAAGACTGCCGGTTTCAATGGCGGGGCTTCATTAGTCTAGACAAGCACAATTCAATTAGATTTCAATTAGTCCAACGGTGGAGGTCAGAGACGCGGTGGGTTCCCCAGTAATTAATCCGGAGCCGAGTTGAGCTGAGCTAAACTGAGCCGAGGCAGGCGTAGCGGGGACATCTAGATGGCTGGATGGGCACAACACACACACACACTCATACACACACAAACCCTCTGGCTGGTGTGGGAAGGAGTGGTGGTGGGGGAGGGGGTGATAGAAGAGGGCGGGGGTGGTGTCTGCCAACAGATCCCCACTGACCTTGATTCACACCACACACACTCAGTGGGGGAGGGAAGGAGGGGGATGAAGGAGGGGTGACAGATAGATAGCGATCTGGCACACGCAGATACACAAACACACACACACACACACATAACCACAAGTACAGTGAGAGGCACACAAACAAATGCACTGAGCCTGCAGATTCCCACTTTAAGGACACACATAGAACACACATGGGAAGGGGTGGAGGGATGGATGGATTGATTGGCAAAAAAAAGGCAGGAGAGAGATAGACCTGACAGACAGAGGGATGGATGGATGGAACGATGGAGGGAGTGATAGACTAGTCTGACATTCTTACAGAGAAATGAAAGAACGAGCAAAGAGACAGATGATAAAAGAGCGGCATCGCCACTGACTGAGAGAGATAGGCGACGATTCATCCGCCTGACACCGAGGGGATGGGAGGAAGACGGAGAGAGAAAGAGAGAGAGAGAGAGAGGGATGGAGTCACGCCGCCTTTGCTTTAGTCAACACAGCCGGGCTGCTCTGCCCTGTGCTCTGTCCGTCCGTCTGTGGCAACACTGCTCCCACCATCTGCTGCCATGAGAGCACAGACCACATACTCATGCGAATGCACACAAACAAAGTGGTGCTGGCAAGTTACATCAGCAGCACAAAGTCACGTGACAAAGCCCATAGTCACAGATCAGGATGGTACAAGCGATTTGCGAGTGATAACCATTGGTGTCAACAGAATGTCCTCTGTAGTGTGCTGTTGGGAATTATTTGAATTATTTCTGTAGAATCCCTTTCTTCTGGTTTGACAGTTTCTTGACTGAGGTTAATGAGCCCTTTAGTTATAAGGAGAAATTCCCTGCCTGTGCTGAGCCCTGCAAATGAGTTTATGCTTTTTAGCAATGGGAGATGGTCTAGCTCAAGGACACTTCAGCAGGTAAGTATAAAACTGAGGGGATAAATGTGCATCCGTCTGCAATGTTTACAAAGATGGAGCCATCAGCAAGTCATGCCGTATGTGCACCAGAGCAAACATTTGTTGTTGTGTGTGTTTGTGTGTGTGTGTGTGTGTGTGTGTGTGTGTGTGTGGGTTAGGGTGTGTGTGTGGGTTAGGGTGTGTGTGTATCCTGGTCTCTTCTGTATTGTGACAGATGGCAGCCCAGACTGTTAGAGGTCCAATAGCACATCATGTAGGACCAAAAACAGCCGACCGCCTCCTGTGTTTAAGTGTGTATGTGTTTGTGGTATGTGTGTGTGGGTGTACGTGTGTACGTGTGTACGTGTGTACGTGTGTACGTGTGTACGTGTGTACGTGTGTACGTGTGTACGTGTGTACGTGTGTACGTGTGTACGTGTGTACGTGTGTACGTGTAGTCAGCATAGGGGATCCTGAAACCCAATACTGATCCGGTTAATCTAGGAGGTGGAGGCTGAGGAGGGGAGTGAGAAGGACAACTTGTGCACAAACACAAACACACACACACACACACACACAAGCAAACACACACACATAAACACCATGTGGGACAGCAGTCAATCACAATTTGGAGGAGCTGGCACGGGCAAGCGGAGAATTAGGAAGGATTATCTATGGGGGGAGGGGGGAGGAGAAGGGAGGAGTGGCGGGTGAAGCCTATTTTACTGGATCACATAACAGAATGGAAGTGGGACCCAGTGGCTACAACCATTACTTGTCTGTCAGTGTCTGTCTTCCTGTGTGTGTGTAGGTTGATCCACCTGTCTGTCCGTCTATGAGACTTGATTACAGACAAGCATTATTGATTTAAAAAAAAGAGATCAATATCAATCAGTGGCAGGAAGATCTGAAGATTTGTAGAGATTATTATAAACTAAGCATAAGCAGCATACTTAAAGATACAGTGTCTGGTTCTCACTGTTCTTTTTCTACTTCCTGTCTGAGTATCAGTTCCGTCTGTGTGTCCCTCACGTGGAAGTCCTCTGTTCAAGCAGCTGCTTGTTTTTCCAGCAGTGGCAGCGGCTGCATGAGAGAGCTGTGTAACTGTGAAACAGATGCAGGTCTGGGAGTGATTGAGAAAGAAATTATTCTATCTGTCTGCTTGTCGTCTATCCGTTTAGCCCCTGGCACACTTTCTACCAACCAACACATGAGTGTTCACACGGAATCAGCAGGCATGCCTACGCATGGACGCATTCATTCAAACAAAAGAGCCATAAACAAAACATTTTCTCTTGCTTCTCTCTGTCACCTCGCTTCATTTTCTCTCCTTTTGTTCTTCACTTCTCCTTCTTTAACCTCCTTTGTTCTTCCTTTTTTTCTGTGTGTGACTGAGACAGGCGCAGACACTGTGATAGCACATGAAATAGTAATTGACTAGTGAAATATTTAGGAAAAAGTCATATGAATATATGAGAAGTGTGGCAGAGGAGTATCAGAGTAGTGTGTGTGTGTGTGTGTGTGTGTGTGTGTGTGTGTGTGTGTGTGTGTGTGTGTGTGTGTGTGTGTGTGTGTGTGTGTGTGTGTGTGAGACTGTAAGAGGACAGTCAGTCATTCAATGCTTGGCGGTGGGCGTGACCAATGCTTGGTGCTGGTCATAACAATCACAGTTTCATGTTTGGGACACACAACATAGTCGTGCTAATGCTAGCTATCAATGCAATGCTACACAGAGGTTCACAGGAAATTAAAAACACAACCAGATGAGCACACGCCAGGTTCACCACCTGGCCCTGTCCCCTCTTACACATTAACATGATTTGATTGGCTCACATCTGAACTTGTGTGTTGGTTTAAACATTATTTCATTGGTTGTTGCCTCAGTGCGAAGACTTGAGCTCTGTGTCGACTTCTCCCCGCAGCGTGAGCAACACAACGCATCAGAAACACAATGCGTCAGTCAGACCGTCAGTCAGTTGGATGGTCAGATGGTCAGTCCACTGCTTAACTAGTCAGTCAATCAGAGAGCTATCCAGTTAATGCTGCAGCTCACCAGTCAGCCACGAAGCGCTGGATTACAAATCAGGGAAAGATTGGCAGCTAAAAGAGACCCTGGACTCCATCCAAGCCTCGCTCTGATCATTTTCTTTTAATGACAAAGAAAAGAACACAACACAGGATTTGGGGATTGAAAATGACTTGTTTTTTCAAATCAGAAAGCAGACGTAATCTGGGTGGCTGCTGATGTCTGAGTAGAAGTTGTTGGCTGATCAGACTTTTTTGCTTGTTCTGTGGGGTCGTCTCACTGCAGCTGTATTGTTGTTACTTGACTTTTTGCCATTTTATGGGGTTGCCTTAGAAATGCAGGATGAAATTAAATGCAAACAAGACGAGGACAAAGAAAAGAAGGGGAGAATGTCATCTGCAGGAGGTGACAGCAACGCGCTGTGCTGTTTGCCGTACATGGATTTCATTACAGCCACAAATGTTGGGGGGGAAACAAACTGCCCAAGAGAGACGCACGGCCAGAAAACAAGACTGGTCCAGTTTATGCGAGAGCAAATAGCACACAGTTGCAAGTACAAAAAAACTCCAGCAATCACATGCACATGAAATTAACTTGCAAATTCCATCCCGTGCACTTTCAATACATAAACACATCAGAATCCAACGTAAAGACACACACAAACAATCTCACTGTGGGCTCTGCACTCATTAACCGAGCATATGTGATTTCTGTGGCCACATATTTGGCATTGGTTTGTTTACTTGGCCGTAAAAATAAAGTGTTACCCTACTCATGGCCAAAGGAGAAGGAAGCCCTCAGCACGCACACACATGCACACACACGCACGTGCACGCACACACACACACACACACACACACACACACACACACACACACACACAGACAGTCAGATGATTGTATATTTTGATTGCCATGATTTTGAAACCGTTTCTTAAACTGTACCACACACACAGGCAGCTCTTGATTCTTTGGCATTTCCCTCTCTCCTCCTGATAAAATCTAAGCAGCTGTTTAGGTGTCATAACACACATATACAAAGCAGAGAGTGACTGAATGATTTTAATGGACAGTGTAATAATGATCATCAGAGCAGTTCTTTATTCAGTATTTCCGCATCTCTGGAACAAAATTAAACACCTTCAGCAACTAAACTCTGCCTCTCATTCTCTTTGGCTCTCTCTCTCTCTCTCTTTATTGTGGGAATGTTGAATAAACGGTCTGTTCTTCATTCTTCAGACTACAGCCACCACAACTATTACAGCTGCGGGAATATTTGTACTATACATAAACACAGCCACACACACACAGCTTTGTGGGTGTACACACAGCCAAAGCTTCCTTTTCTGCAGCTTAAAATGAATGTACAGAGAAACCCAAACCTGTGTGTGTGTGTGTGTGTGTGTGTGTGTGTGCGTGTGCGTGTCTGTGTGTGTGTGTGTGTCACTGGGGTGGGGCAGCCAATCAAGGGCTTGTACATTCACAGCAACAGTCAAGGTCAGACTGGGACAATATTTATTGTTATTGTTGTTAGTGCACACAAAGACACACAAGAAAACCACCATCGCTCTCTCTTCCCCTTTTTCTTCCAGATGCAATCACGCACTTTAACAGCTACACACTCACACACTCGCACTAGTACTTTTACAGGAACACAAAGAGAGATACACACACATACTTGGTGCATACACACAGCAACACATGTACGTACACACAGAGGCACACTTAAGAGCTAATGTACTCTAAAAAGAAATCGCACAAACATCTCAAATATGAGAATACATACATGCATGTGCACACATCTGACTCAGTAAACAAGGCAACACGCACTGTTCATACAAGAATGTATACACTCACACAGCACTGAGGATCAATTTCTGATAATGCTTGCCACAAAAATCTAGTAGAAAAAATAACGCTGCACCAGCCATGAATGTACATTTTATCTATTTATACAGAAGACACTGTTCTCATCAAGTCCAAAGGGATAGAGAGGAGTTAAAAGCAGCAGCATTCAGGGCAGCTCTCACATCTGCAGCTTACATGTAGACGATGGTGTCTGACTGAAACATTAAATCTACTCAGCAGAGAGCAGTCTGTTTACTAGGACTACACAATTAATCATAAAAATCATGATCTCCATTTACACCCATATGCGATCACATTTCTAATTAACAACAACTCTGCTGCATTTTAATTTAATCAGCTGCTCCTACCACCCACTAAATGCTGCATTATCTTTGCTTTCCCTGCAACCAATGACAACACAGTGTTCCCCCACGTAGTGCGGAGAAACAGGAAGCCAGTGAAATATTGTGACCAAGAGAAAAGTGGAGAAAACTCTGTGTTAAGAACATATGAACAATAATTCTCCAGCAGAAACCCCCTCTGATAATGGGAGAGAATCTCAAGTCTCATCTTTTCTGTGCAGCTCTACTGTTTTAGTGGGAACTAGTGTGATGTGTATTCATCTTTTACATGACTGTGACTATTTTTCATCGCAAACAATTCATAATTGTGTTGAATGTCCAACCTTCTAATTGTCCTCTAGTTTCAGATCATGCCACATTGATATAAAAAGCTAACTTGGAATTTTTTCTAAAATGTGCTCCTGATTAAAAATCAATTACTTTTTGATCAAAGGTCTGCTAAGACTGTGTGCAGCAGCAAAAGCAGACTTCAATCACAAATTATCTGACATCTGATATGTTAATGTTAGTGATTGTTTAACACCTTTCTTTTTGTTGGATAATGGTAATCAATAATTCAAAGTTTATTATGTTTGCAGTGCAATGGCTAAAGCATGCATTTTTAAAACTGTGTGAAATTGAAGCCATTAATACAGCCAAAATAAAAAAATATGACAAATATCTGCTATGACTATTTCCTTGAAATATGCGTGATTAAAGTACTTGAAAAGGTACAACGAAAGGGGGCGAGAGGAAGTGTAAGAATAAGTAAGTGAGAAATCCTGATCTGAATTTACAAACACACACATGCATGTGTGCACACACAACTGTTCTTTGCACCCTCACACCTCTACACAGATCACATTTCATAGCAACACCAGAAATAAAGTTCCACTGGCAGCAGAGGGCTGCAGAAGAGGGAGAGAGAGAGAAAAAAGACAGAGGGAGAAAAACAGAAGGGAGAAATAAGGAGTGAGAGACAGAGGCTATCGATTGTCTGGATTTGGCTCAATCTGGGATTGAACTTTATCACAAACACAGAGATCGCAGCAGGAAGCTCTCTGATACGCCTCTAAAGGAGAGAACAGAGGAATGTTCACACTATTCTTCCTTTGCATCTCTCATTCATTTTCATTTCTCTTTCCACCCCCAGCCAAGCCTTTTTAAAGAAGTCGCTCTCTCTCTTTTTTCTCCCTCACGCCTCTTACATCTTTCACTTTCTCCCTTTGTTTTTCACTTCTCTCTTGTTTCGAACGGCGCCTCTCTTCCAGCGGCTGGCTTATTAGCATTCTCTCTGTACATATAATTGATTCCTCATGCCTTCCTCTTGTGAAAATGTCATTCATAATTCTGTGTGATAGCTAGCTGGCTGGCTTGCTGGCTAGTTGGCTGGCTGACTGGCTGGGTGAGTGGTTGGCTGGCTGACGGACTGAGTGGTCACAGACCCAGTTTGTAGCAGATACAAAGAGACTGACAGTAAAATGTGATGATATCAACCGGACTGGGGCCTGTGTGAAACGTATGGCCCGAGTCTGACCAAGCCTAAGCTGCCATTCATCCCGTTCTTTAAACCCTCACTTCATCCTGCCAGGTAAATCAACGGCAGAGTCTCACTGCTGATGACGGGTAGAAGTGAATGGGCCAAAGTGACTTAAAACAGGTATTAAACAGGAAGAACTCATGACCTTTCTTAGTGGTAATGAAAATGAATTAAATTGAACTTAACTATCAATTAAACAGTCAGTGTGTGTGTGTGTGTGTGTGTGTGTTTGCATTTGCTTAGCAACAGAAATCAGCAAATGAACAGCTGACAGGCGTAAAAACACTTCATCACACCTGCACACACACACATTAGTACGATCAGATCTATTCTCTCTCTCACACACACACAAACACACACACACTGCCATGCACACAAACAGTTCTACACACACACTGTGCACACACACCACACACTAATGGACACAAATGTACACATGAGAAGTGCAGATTCAGTTATATGCCACCTACACGGTTAACCCTCAACAAGATTTCAAAGGCCCCTGGTTGCAGCTGACAAAGGTGTTGGTGAGTGTGTGTGTGTGTGTGTGTGTGTGTGTGTGTGTGTGTGTGTGGTCCAGATATTGCTCATGTTGTGGGGAACTAAATCTATTTTAACAGTCTCAATATGGGGACTTGTCTTCTTTAAGATGGTGAAAAATAAGGTTATGGTGAGGTTAAGGTTGGGTTAAGGTTAGCGTTTGGGTTAGACGAGTAGTAACGGTGGTTAAGGTTAGATTAAGTCTCCAGGAAATCAACGCAAGTTAATGTAATGTCCTCTGAAGCCATGGAAACACGACTGTGTGTGTGTGTGTGTGTGTGTACATTACAGGGAATCTCTTATTCCAAACACCCCCCTCCCCTCACATCTCACTCCTCATGTTACAGTACAGTCCCTATATCTAAACAAGAGAGAGAAGAGACAGGATGAAAAATGACGGAAAGACATGAAGACTCAAGCATGGACCAAGGAGCAGAGAGACATGTGAGGAAGAGACCAAGTGAAAGTAAAAAGAGGAAAGACAAGAAAAGAGAAGTAGAGAAGCATGAAGGGAAAGGGAGCAAGAGAGGACATGAGATAGAAGCAACAAGGCAAATTAGAGACATAAAAAGTGACAGAGACCGACATGGAGAGAGATGGAGAGACAGAAGAATAAAAGAGTGAGACGGACAGGAGAAAGAGACATAAGGAGGTACTTACCGGATGCCTGCCCTGAGGGTACATGATCCCAGGAGAGGAGAGGCTGCCAGTCCGTTTGATGGCCAGGTTAGTCCCCTGGCCCTCCACTCCTCTGCCCTCCACCGGTTACACAGTCTAACACACACAGACACACAAACACACACACACACTCTCTATCAGTAAGTCCAGTCTCTGCTCCTCAGCTGGACACAGCAGTCTTCACTTTTCCACCGTCTTTATATTCTTATTGTCTTCTGATGAGAATCTCTGTTGACACACAGCTAAAGAGCTCTCAATCCGTCGGTAGGTTTCTCCAACACTGTAATGATTACACAGAGCACCAGACTTTACCTCCTCCTCCTCCTCCTCCTCCTGCTGCTGCTTCTTCTTTTCCCAGTAAACCAAAGTCTCAGTTTTTCCTCCTCCTCCTCCTTGTCTTCCTCTCAGTGTCTCTCCCTCTTTCCTCACCCTGTGATCAGTCAAGGTCCACACGTAGTGACATGACACAGAGAATGTCATCCAGGCAAGTCCTCTCTCTTCCTCTCTCCTCCTCCTCCTCGTGCCCCCTTCACCCGGCCGTCCAATGGCAGGACACACAAACATAAACACACGCGTCCAAACAGTCTCTGCTTCCTCCTCCTCTGATGCACTGAAGCCTCAACGTTAACTACTGCCGCAGAAAACAGAAGAGGAAGGAGGACAAGAAGAAGATGAAGAAGAAGAAGGAGGGAGGGGTGAAGGGACAGAGAGAGATAAGGAGAGAGAGAGAGCTTTGTTTTTAATCTAAATGTGGAGGGGAAAAAACGCAGGAAGAGAGGAAAGCAGGAAAGAACAGCAGGTCAGTGGAGGATCCAGCGGGCTTTTCAGCAGCAAGCCCTAGACTGTAATATATTGTGCCTGTTGGCTTCAACACAAACATGACAGGCTGCTAAAGCTCCTCTTAAGGTAGAACTGAGTAGATAGAGACACCCAGTCACACTCAAAGAGAGAGAGAGAGAGGCAGAGAGAGAGAGAGAGAGGCAGAGAGAGAGAGAGAGGCAGAGGGAGGATGGAGGGAGGGAGGAGAGAGAGAGGCAGAGGGAGGATGGAGATGGATCTCTTTTCAACTGTGGTCAGACAGAGAAAGCAATCAGTCATGCACAAAGACTCACGCTCAAACTGATATGAATCGGGATTCACACACTCACACACGTACGCATACACCGACACTCACGCAAATTCATGACAGCTATGTGGACACAGCACAAACACACACATTGTCGTAGTCGTACTTTTGGGGACATTACATAGACCTGCATTCATTTACTGGAGACTATGTGCTTTCACGTGCTGTCGCAATAATCGGACAAATTGGCTCCCAACTGGGTAAACATCTCGTTAATGCTACCTGAAACCACTCCGAAAATATTAGTACACAACTTGCTGACCTCATCACTTATAAACCAGTTAGCATAATCCTACAGTTGGCTCTTCATAGTTTTTAATGCGAACTTATCTGATGTTTTACTCTTGTCTTTTGCAAACTGCACATCCATCTCATTGCCATTTTCTAGCAAGTACAAATGTTTTTAAAATTGACATGCAGAGGTTTTAATTATTTATCTGCCTCTCACACCCGATCCCTTTTCCGTGCCCTTCATTATCATATAAACATTGGAAAGAGGTGTCGAGATGTTGTACATACATTTAGCCATTTTGTTTACAGCACCCAGATTTTTTTCCACATTTGACTTCAAAGCTCATGAACACATCAAAGTCTAACCAACAACCAGGGAGCATGTGAATGCACAGTTATGTTAACCATTACTACAACTTGTCCAAAAATCTGTCCTTTCCATTTCCTTTAGAGACACAGCTATATCCTCGATTATCTGGTCCTAAATCTGAAATGTGTCCCCAAAGGTAGCCTACTGTATGTCAAAGAAACACACAAATACATACACACATAACAGTTGTTTGGAGTGATACGTTTATTACCCAGTTTACACCTCGCATTGAGATGTGTCCTGGATGATTGGGTAGCTATCCAATCATACTTAATTACAAATTAATCCAGGTGTAAACACACAGATCCGAAACTTATATCGCATCCAGATGTTTGTCGAGAACCATGTAACACATGCTGGACACCTACACCCCATTCCTCCCAGATACATCTCGTGAGAACACAGAACTACTCCCCATCACTGCGGACTGAGCTGCTAAATTCAGGTTAAAGCCTAACACATAATAACAGGAGATCAGAAATGGAGGCACTTCATTTGTGCGTGTGATTTATAGCATTAATTAAATTACTTAATAAAAATGAAGCAGTTTCTGTAGAAAATCCTCACATTGTATAACCTCTTATGTATACAATCAATACATTAAGACAAACTCCATCCTCAGTGCAATAAATAATAAGATAAAGTAATCTACGTCTATTGATCAATTGGTTTCTTACTTCTCTTACCTGTATTCAACATATTTAAACCAATAATGTTATGTCAGTGACCCAAACAAAAGTATTGAAGGTACTTAATCTGATATTATTATATATACAGATCTAAAATGGTGCAGTGGAAAACCAGCTAGCGTCTTGCACAAAATCTTCGACAATGGCTTTAAGATGGAACAGTCTCAACAGAAGACAATTCAAACATAAGGGATACTTCTTAAAACTTAATAAAGTCAAAGATATAAGTTTGTATTTCTTGCCGCTCTCTATTGCTAGATGATAATTTACTATTCATTTCACTATATATTCTGTCCCCGCTGTTTACACCATCTGGACTTCTTAAATGGCATCTTTTGTGGAGAAAAAAGCAGCACTCAATGAACTTTTCTCTCAGCAGCAACAGTGGCTTATTTGGAATAAACAGACGAGTTGGGCAGCTACCAATAAAAATCAACAGCCAACAAGAAAGAGTGCCACCTACATAAACCCAATCAACAGAAAGGACAAGAAAATGCTCCTTAAAGTACAAGTCTCATACTGTGAAGTGATATCTGGCAAAACTGCAGCATAGAAACGCCACGGCAACGTCCACTTACTGCCAGAGATGTCATCAAAATCAATATGTCGAGTATCTGGAGGATTATTACTGTAACACCCCACAAATATCCCTGCTACAGCGAGATAAAAATGTGCCTGCCTACTTTTGACTGCTGGCTGTGGTGCACATGTTATTTACAGGACTGCCCAGAATGGACCAGGACCAACTAAGACCTGGTATTTTAAGCCTTTCTATGTACAGTACAGCAGTCTGGCCGTGCCGTCTTTTGGCGCTGTCTATAATGAGTTTAACCGGAGCAGCTCCCACTTTGAACTTGATCAGACGGCCATTAATCCGACTCTGTAGAATCTGACACAGTCAGTCTTGGCATCAGTGGACGGTTTCCAGTAAGACAGAAACTGCATTTGATAACAAGCGAGTTAGCCAGAGGGCAGACCCAAAGCCTCCATTAAGGTCACATACTCACACTGTATTATCCAATGCAGTCTATTACCAAACACTAGATAGCTTTTTTCTGGGAATCCTAATGCAGTCTTGTGTTAAGAGTGGTTAATATTTTTTCTGGTAAATGCTTTTGTAACGCTGGACCCACAAATATGCATCGAGGTAACACTTGACGGTGAGTGTGTCTGATGCTCAGTACGGGTACGATCGCCATAACAACAACAAAGTTTCATACTGAACACACAGCAAAGCTGGATTTCGAGCTAACGTGCTATGCTAGCAATCAATACAATGCTATGGAGAAGTAGACCGGAAATAAAATCCACAACCAGATGAACACAAACCAGGTTGGACAGCTGCATCTGCACCCTCTTTTGTGATTTGATTGGCTAGTTTGTATTGAACATGATTTGATTGGCTGGAACCACAATGCAGTTCAGTAACACATGGCGACACCTCAGTCAAAGTGAATGAGCAGCATTTCAGTGAAAGCCTCAAATGCATACGTGCAAATATTTGAGCCACTGCAGTTAGTACATTTTGATTTAAGGTGACGGGTGTTTTGGTACTCACAGTGCAGTAAAGGTCAAAGGTGGAAATTAGTTTATGTCATGTTTACATCAGACGATCGTAGTTGGAGCTGATCAATACCTATTTGTACTGCAGAGGCATTTGATCCTGGAGTTAATGTTGATTGTGTCTTCTAAGGCATTGAAGCTACGCCGCAGGTACGCAGGTAGCCTCTGCATGGGGCAGAGGCGCTAGTGGCGATAGAGTTTCTATGCTGGTGTTGAGTGTCACCTGGTTTCTGGTCTGCTTATTTAGAACTTCTCTGGCATCTCTGTTTACTTCAGAGATGCCCAGGGCCCAGGGTGAAAGGGTCCCTTTAAAGACAGTGTCAATATGAGATGTAGTCAATGGAATAAACTAAAAGATGATACATACATAAATAAACAACCCACTGGCCAGTAACAGTAGCCCTCATTGGCCAGTATTATTTTTTGTTCCTGAACTTCTTGTCATCTCACACTTTGAATCCTCCATAACTTGAGCTTACAGCCTTTCCACTCTTAGAAAGCAAGTATGGAGTCAGACAGTAACAGCTGCCAAAAACAGTTCCACCATCTGGCTCAAAATTTCCACTTGTAAACACTTAGCCATCCAAATCAGTCATATTCAAATCATCAGCCTAGCCCAGCACAAACTGGTTGCGAGGCAGAACCAGAGCACTTTCACACCTAATAAACCTGGTCCATACCTATAAAAATGTCTCTGGTGATATTAGCACAAATGGACAGGTCTAAAATCTTATTTTGTTGTAGAAACACATGCAGAGCAGCCCCTCATTATCCAGCTCTGTCTCTGTCTCTCTCGCTCTCAGACAAAAACTTAATTAGTCTTTGCAGACAGCAATGATGCACGTGTTTATTTGAATATAGAGCAGGGAGGTGAGATCCGATCACAAGTGGTCACTCGAGATGCATGTGGAGATTTTACTGTCAGGTGTAAACTGATGTACTTAGCGCACTCCACCTATGACATGATTGTCATATGACAAGTATGAACAGGGCCTTAGTTACCACACACACCTTGGAAAGACATCCTCACAGATGGGAAACAGAAAAGATTTCTACAGCACGACTCCTTTACTTTTTTGACACTCTCTATTTGTCTTTCGCTCTCCTTCTCTGTCCTGCTCTTCTTCCCATCTGCCTTCATTCAAAAGCTCTCTTTCAGCCTTCTCTTTTCACACAGACACACACTGTCATTCAATGGTGCAAGCCCCCCCCCCACCAACACCACCACCACATCCATCACCACCATTCCCCACATAGCCCTTTGTACTAATCAGCATTATCTAATTTTCTAAAATGGATTACGTAGGTAATTATTCCCCAAACTCTGCACACTGGGTTTCAGACAGACAGATGGGCAGGCATACAAACACAGAGGCAGACAGGCACAGACATCAACCATAGACTGTATACAGGCACAGAGATCAAGACAGCACGGAAATGATGAGGGGTGATTGACAAGTTTGTGGCCTTAGGTAGACGACATGAGAGAGGGGTTAATGTAAATGTTTTCAATGCAGCTGTGTACCATATTTTTCTCCCAAGAGCTGCTGAAAACTATCAGACTGTTGCCTCTCTATAGATAAAGTGAATTGAGAAGACAATATAAATGTTGCTGACCTCTGGTAAAACATGAGGAGAAGCAGGCTGAGATGATCCACAGAGGAGCATCATCACCTTCAGCATCTGAAACATAGACAAATGGAATGAGCTCATAACACAGGTACAGCACAGACATAATGATCTTGGCACACAAGGCCTTAAACAGCAGTATTCAAACTTTTTTAAAATAAAGTTAAGGACAAAACCAGAGGTGAGTGGTAGAATTTAGTTGTGAAGTTACATGTTGCAGCTGAACACCACTCGCCTAAGACTCCCCTTCCAAACATGAAGGAGAACCTGTGGCAGCTTCAGATGTCATAAAAACTCAGAAGGTTTAGTTTGTCCATATTGGGCTACTATAAAAAACATGGCAGCCTCCGAAGAGAGGACCCGCTCCTGAAGTAAATATAAAGTATTTACATATAAAGGGCCCGTTCTAGGGTAAACAAACAATTCTTACAGTTTCGATGAAACACAAGAGTGAAAACACCACCAGGATTATTTTATATGCAATTCCTGCCAATCGATCCCTTCAACCTGAATCCTACACACTGAACCTTTAACGTTGTTCTCACATCACCTGACGATCAGACCGGACCAGTTGATCTGTGTTTGTTCTTACAGCAACAACGAGCTCTAACGTGGAACCAGACTCTGCTTTCATGCCTTTTTATAAACAGTCAATGTTTCATGCTCTCACGTCTCAATTTAGCCTGAACACACTCTCGACCTCAACTCGTCCGTTCCACCTTAAGAGCTCTTCCTCGTCTCAGGGCTCTCTCTGCGCTCTGATTGGACGACAGCGTTCTTCCTCCTATCCAATCCGCATCGAGAAACCCCACGTTGGGTCTCGATGTCACGAGGGCGAGCGGACCAATCGCGAGACGACCCGGTCGCTGAATGAGTGTGGGCGGAGGCGGGTGGAAGGGGGAGGGGGGGTGAGGAGTCTGTGGGGGATTGTGGGCATTGAAGTTCCAATTATTCTGCACACGCACATGCACACGCACGCTGTCAGTCACGCTACATAAATGCTCAGTAAATTCCACCGTTAATGTCAATCCCGCTGCGCGCACAGAGACGCGCGCACACACACACACACACACACACACAGTAGATAAACACTACATTTATGAGTGAAGTGAAGTCCCTTTTGAAATTAAAGACTTTTTTGACCATGTTTCTTTATTTTATTTTATTTTATTTTATTTCAAAAACTGAAAAATCTAAAAAGCCTTTACTTGCATGAATTTTTTATTTTACCATTTTTCTTTATTTACAATGCTGACAATTTTAAATAAGTAAATTGGCCTTTGCATTCATAAATTAAAAATGATTACAAATATGAAACAACATTGTTCTAACCTGCCTGAACCCAGGTGTGATATATACAATCATAACCTTCAGGTTCTGTTCATTAGAAATACTGCAGCTTTCTTTCATTTCATTTCTACCGTTCTTTGCTGTCTCCATTCATTCCTTCCTGCTATAAAGCTTTAAATGTATAACTACACTTGTACACTTCAAACAACTGGTTGGTCTGATCATGTAGTTGTACCTAATTTCCCTCTTTCTCTTGTTTTCTGTAACACACTCTATCTCCTCTGTTCTTGTTGCATACGTCTCATTTCAGAGTGATACTAGACACTCCACCATGATCGCTCCCTTCACTGAACACATTTTACAACGTGGCTGCAGCAGAGTGAAAATAAAAACCCGCTGACTCCCGTTTTACTCACTCACTTGTCTTGTCTTCACTTGTGCAGAAGGCTGACCCAAAGCTTTATGGACAGGGAACATACATGTGTCTCTCTCAGAGGATGCTGTCATATTTAAGAATGTATGGCTGTGGAATGCAAAATGCATGGCGGAGAAAGAGGTCCTGACTGTATATCTGCTTATTTAAGGAAACATTGTTCATGGCACAAACACGTCAGTGGCTTTCTCTACACCTGCTCCTCTTCAGCTCACCTCACACACTCTCCATCTCCTGCAGTGTTAGTGATTTTGATGACCAAAATGTTTCTGACCTGCCCTCACATGCACGGCTGTGGTACCTGCTTATTAAAGCTGCAGTTCATGGAGAATGTGGCATCTTTGCTTCTTCAGCTGTGATTGTTGACTGCAAAACTGTGCCACTTAAATCTGACATTTACCTTTGTTGTTTTACATTATTAAAATCAATCAAGCCTTGAAACGCTTGCACACTCACACTCTCCTTCTCATTTGAAGAGGACATAACAACAAATGAACTTAAAAACAGGATACTTCTTCAGAAAACCTCTGAAATATGTATCTGTTTGAGATGGTTTCTGTTGTTTGACTGTGCAGAACAAAAAATATTTTTTTGTGATGATTTTTTTATTGTGCTTTTATTTTTGATCTAATTGATTTTGACGGCAAGTTGTTCCTAGTTCTATTTTATTCAACTCTGTTTTTATTATTTTCTTTGTATCTGCATTTATTCCGTAATACCCAAATTTCCCCCTTGGGGATCAATAAAGGATTATCTTGTCTTAGCTTATCTTGTGCTGTTTTTCAATTGTAATATCTACCAATTAATGTATTAAAACTGAAATTCAAATATAAAAAAATGATTATTCCTGTATCTTCAGCCTCACACGTCACATGTTTTTCCTTTTCCCCCAGTGATCCGATTCAAAGCCCCTTTTCCTCTGGTGTAAAAACCCACACACTTTATAAATAAGACATTTACTTGCTTTTCTGGAGCTTTCAACCACAACATAGTTTAAAGACTTATTTGTCAAATATTGTACTCTCGTCTGTTTCTGGCTTTTACTTTGTACTGTTCTGTTATAAAATAATGTACACACACACACTCACAAACACCCACACACTCACACACACACTCACACACACACACACTCACACACAGAGCTCTAAATCATCTGCACTCAGTAATAGGAAGCGGCAGAAGGAGAAACCTTATCCCCATGATGTGGGACTCTGGATAAACTCTGCGCTGGTTTGACTGGATAAATAGACGTCTATTCACCCATCAGCAAACACAAACCCACACAAACAGAGAAACACAGCCACACACACTTTCAGGCAGACGCACACACACCAGGCGTATATAACTGCCATGTGTATGTACCTGCGGTGTGTTACAGGTCCCCAAGCGCCTGCAAACATGAGATCTCCTGACCTCGTAGTGCAAACATTTGGCTATACTGTGTGTGTTGTGTGTGTTGTGTGTGTGTGTGTGTGTGTGTGTGTGTGTGTGCGTGCGTGCGTGTGTGTGTGTGTCTGCCTGTGCATGCATTGACGTGACTGGGTGTGACTGTGTATGTTATTGCGGGATCAGTGTGACTTCCTGGCTCTGCATCTAGCAGGTCCTTAAGAGTGGGACATGTGCAGTAACACTTTGTGCCATAATTAGCTCCATCCAACTTATTGCCTGCTCCTGGCTTCAGGAAAGAACTGTGTCACTGTGTGTGTGTGTGTGTGTGTGTGTGTGTGTGTGTGTGTGTGTGTGTGTGTGTGTGTGTGTGTGTGTGTGTGTGTGTGTGTGTGTGTGTGTGTTAACCTATGAGGTTATAGTGCTGACTTCAGCGTCATGGTCATCCATACTGATTCTAGAGTGAGGACTTCAGGCTTCAGTTGGTATCTTGTGTAAACACTCTGATCAAAGCTTTAGCAATGGGACAAATATTGTGAATACAAAGCCCAGGCAGTTTTTAATGTGACGTTCTTGACTCACAATCAACTGACCCTAGTTTAATTGATTGGATTTGCACTCAACCCACAGACTGTATATAAAGACGGACAATTCTTCTCTAGTCCATCTCACAATGACCCGAATGGGAGCCGCCATCTTAGACTCTTGATGTCATTTAGAGCCAGAACTTGTGCAGTAGTAATCATGGTTCGCGTTCTTCAACTTTTTAGTTTGGTCTGTGTCCCATCCAGTAACACAGAGGAGGCAGGATTCATGGCCTCTACTGCTGATAGCCACGAGAGGGAGATCAAGAGGATTTAGGTCCACTTTTGCAGAGCTGTCATGTTGCTCATCTTCAAACTCTCTCTATGACTCAACTCTAATGCCAGACAAGAATGTTGATGTTGGGCGCTCCTGCAAAAGCCTGGATTATCTTCAACCACAGGTTTTTTTTACTCTCAGTCAGTCAAGTCGTGTGATAGTTGAGGTGAGGGAGATATTCACGTCATGGAAAACAAATGTAGAAGGGGTTAGGAAACTAAAACTCTTCATTGAGGCTTGGTTAGGAAATGTGCAAATGTAGAGTAAATGTGAGCATTTAGCAGATCTGTGATGGTACTCAGACTTTGGTTTACTGCACAAAAGTCATGCTACACACACCCATCCACCGGCTGCACCACCACACCCTCCCTCTCCCCTCGCCAATTCCGATGTGAGGCACTGAACATTGCACAAATGGACATCATTTTCAGGGACACAAGGCTTGTTGACCAATGACCAAAGAGGGCAAAAAAGAAATGAAGCCGGCTGCAGCTCAGACCTCACAGAGCACCACAGTAAAGATACTAAATGTGTGCTGATGTGAACAGATCGCAGACATCAGTACGTAAATAACCGCAAATGATTTTCCTCTAAATATGACTGTATATCTGATCATCTCAAGCACCCCGACAACAACACAACTGGTTACGATTCCCCAAAAAAATCTCAAGGCCATACTGTTTTGATTTCACTCAATTCTCCTGGAGAACGGAGCACAAAAAAAAAAAAACGGTGAAATCATTCTACTGTAAATTAGGTCAAGATCAGATTGTGAGGAAATGAGGAAGCTGTGCAACTGATCATAATGAAGTCAGTGTCAGTCACTGTCCTGCTTTGACATATATGAATAAAGAGAGACAGAGAGAATAAGAGAAAGCCAGCTCCATGTGTGTGTCATGTGTCTCCCAGTGCACATGCTCTATGAATCCATTTAGCCCAATGGCATTTCCATGTACTGTATGTCTGTGTATGTACTATATATATTTGAGTTGTTTTCTATATGTGACACTTGCGCACAGAGACTTCAATTCTTTCTTGTATAAAATATAAATACTGTGTGTGCCTGCCTGCAACTTTATGTTTCATGCATAAATCTGTGTGTGTGTGAAAGTATGAAAGATTGCAAGCACAGTATCCATGTGTGTTTGCGAGTATTTGTATTTTCATGTGCATAATTTACATGTGTGTGTGTGTGTGTGTGTGTGTGTGTGTGTGTGTGTGTGTGTGTGTGTGTACAGCTCCTGCAGGCTGTGGTAGACTGTTCTGCAATCAGCCTGCCTCTGGCACAAGCCAATTGTGTGACTGGAATTGAGGCAGACTGCAGTGAATAAAATACCTCCTCCTTTTCCATCATCATCATCATCATCATCATCATCATCATCATCATCATCATCATCATCATCACTATCATCATCATCATCATCATCATCATCATCATATCTCTGCTTATATGTCTCCTGGGATGCATTTAACAATATTTCCTTCTCGTCACACGCACAAGCTCCATTTTTCACATTCATGATTCGCTCAAACACACAAAGATGCATTCTTATGTATTTTTGGAATTCACTAACGGTGCAGTCAAAGTCAATAACAAATAACAGAGCCCTGCTGAGCTCATACTGTCAGAATGACAACCACACATTACATGGATGCATGTGTTTCTGTTACAGGCTACGCTATAAATTTCAGCTAAAAAAAAGTCAACTAGGACGAAAAGTTGTGTCCCCAGTCAAGAAAAGGCTATTTTTTGTGTCAGTGGTTATAGGGTTTCTGGATTACATAAGAATAAACAAATAAATAATTCAATAAATAAATAGATAGAAAAAAAACATTTACAGTTTGTTATTATACATTTATTTCTTTATTTCTGTATTTCAACATTTATTTATTTACGTGTCATTATGTTTATTAGGATATGCGGCTAACTTAAGACAGAAGAAGAAGATCACACCGCTATAACCAATCTGGCTTTTTTTCCCCAATTTTCCTAATCAACAGACGGACAGAGAAATATATAAATAAATAAATGTAGAAATAAATTAATGAATAAACGTAAAAAATGTGGTAATACAGAAATATATAAATGTAGAAATGTACTTTTATTTATTCATTTATTTGTCCTAATGTCGTTCATAAGTGTGAGGGTTAGGTTAGGTGTCCAGGTAAATCTGTGAGACCTGTGAGACCTTCCCCTTTTCTTAATCACTTCCACTGATACCAGGCAGATAAATCCATGCAGCTCTTTACTTTGTGGCCGTTGGTCATTTATCCAGCAGCAAAGAATCACTGTGTTGTGTCTCTCATCTCTGCATGTTGCTCTGTTCGCAGTGCATACCAGATAGTTTCCACCGATCTCAGGCTGTCGCTCTCTAAGGTTTCTCTTGAATTCAATATATCTCACTGGACAGGCAAAAAAATGGTTTACTGATTTATCAATATCACTCGTCAAACTGGAACATCGGTATCTCTGCCTTGGCCCCTCACGTTGTCTTCTCTTTTTCTCAATTTTCCTTCCTCCTGTCTCCGCCTGTCGCTCTCTTTTTAAACATTTTGACAGAAGAATGCGTTATGTAAGTGTAAAACGTACTGGCAGGGGTTCCTGCGACCAGATGCAGAACGTTCAAAAACACACAGAGAGGAAGAGAGAGAGGTGAGACTGACTGAAAGAGAGCAGATGCATGTATGCGTGTTAGGAATGCTGGATCAGTGTGTGTGTGTGTGTGTGTGTATGTGAGCTGGCCATGGTGCAGATGGCGGATGTCAGTGTTGAAATATTCATGATGCCATGTTTGGAGATTCCTGGGGGATATCTTGTTGTTCAACTGGCCTTACAGAGCACAGGCAAGTACTGCAAACAGAACTCCACTGTGTGTGTTTGTGTGTGTGTGTGTTAAAAGTTATGGAATCAAAGACAGAGTTAGATTTTTAAAGTTTAGAAGAAGATTTGAAACATCTTTGTTTTGTTTCACTTTATGTATTGAGTTATCGTGTATTGAATGGCTAAAAAACTGTTATGATCTGCTGCTATAAAGACTTATAACTTATTTTGGAGAAGGAGACATTTCGTGGAGGCCGTACACACCAGTGTAACCTCGATCTGTATCAAACTCACAAAAACACAAGTAGAAAAGATTACTTTGTCCTTTATTCATGTTATATTTCATCCAGTACTTAAAAGTGAGCAGCGATATGTCCGAAGCCAGCAGCTGTGGAATAAAGACAACTGCACCATATAAGCGGAATCAATAGTTATAAGTCTTGGTCATAATTTGACATGTAGTGTGCAATTATCCCATTCACAGAATCCATATGTGTGATGCACAATGTCTTTGACTGAACAAGATCTTTTTGGAAATTCTTCTCTTTGGCACAGCAGTAGTTTGAGCTTAATGCTAACATGTTAAAAAGGATGATGCTAACGTGCTGATTATTAGCAAGTGTAATATTTGTATGTTAACCAACATATGCTATCATGTTAACTTTCTATCTAAGATTGGCTAATTAGCACCAACACCACATGCAGCTAAGGCTGATGGGAATTTTGCAGGTATTTGGTCAAAATATGATCAAGTTGAAACTTGGACCTGATGGGGGTCTATATGGAAAGTCAGGTAGGCACCAAGGTCATTATCTTTCACTCAGAAGAGGACACTGTGCAAAAACAGATGTATCCTCATATTGTTTCTCAAGAGTCACAAAAGTCATCAGGATTCATGGACCACAGGAATTTCTATACAGCATACATACATACATCATGTTAATCCATTCAGTAACCTAGGTGCTGAGATATTTTGGTCTAGTGGACTGACCATCAGACTGACAAAGAGTCGTATCGCTGGCATGGCTAAAAAACAGCAAACAAACAAAGCAGGAAGGGAAACAGGAAGGAACAGAAACAGAAGTATGAAACAGTCAGAGATGGTTTCTTGAATTATGCAGAAGCTCAGCGACTTCAAGCAACTCCTCATGACATTTCATTGTTTATAACGCGGACACTTCTTTTTCCTCATGTATTATTTTTATATCTACATGTATGTGAAAGACAGAGAACCAGTTAGAAAGAAGAGTAAAGTTTTTCATAGGAACAAAGTGATCCTAACTCACTAGTACACACATTAGTCCACGGCTGCTCCCTCGACACAGAGCTTGTTGAGTGTGGTGTACGACACATTAGCGTGCCAAGACCATTTGTGCAAGCGGAGCGCGCCAAGCCCAAGTGGAGCAGGTTCTGACTGCACGAGGTAATGGAAACTGGCAGCGACCGGCATGACAAACGCACAGCCTCACACAAAGCTGAATAAAAGTGTGAGTTCTCATTACAGCCCCAATTTCTACTTTGTTTCTGTTTTTTTTGTCAGACACTGCAGCATTAGCTTTTTAGACAGAGTTGTTTGCTGCAACATGGTCACAGTCAGTGCAGTGTTATTTGCTCTGGATGTGTTTGTCTTTATCTTAGGTAATCCTGGATCTCAGTGCACAGATCAAAATGAAATTACTGGCTTGAATTCTTGCACCCTTGTTTGGTTCGGTTCAGAAATAAAGATTTTGATGGCGTCATATTTTTTTTGTTTTCTTTGCAGTCAATTGTTGAATGTAACTTGAAACAGTCACAGAGTCCCACATTACCTCACAGCTGACGTCCCTACTGAGCATCAAATCCTTGCCTGGGTAAAGCCCAAATGTGTTCTTGCTGACCACTGACTGTTTGTAAAGATGTACGATGTAGCTCCACTTCTATGGGGGTTTATTCCTATTTTTATTCAAGGTTGAGGGCAGGACATCTAGATTTTGTAATGCTTTCACTCAAAACCCTGCACTCGCTCTCAAATAGCCCCTGCTTGTGCTCAGATTTGTTCTGCTTGTGCTCAAACTGTGCGCTTGCTCTCAGATATTTTGTTGCTTGGACAGATTTCCATGTTTACAGCTTCAGCTCTTCTGCTAATGCTCTCATGCTTCCGTGATCTCAGATTTCATTTCTGTTCTTGGTGTGTCAAAATTCTCCAACCAATAGAATACCAGGTGTATTGTTGACAAGTGAAATTGTCCCACCCTCATTGTGGGTAAGTTAGGTTTACATGCGACTGGAAGCCGCTGTAATAATAATAATACTGGGGAGGGCGGCACTGTGTGAACCCAGTGAAAGTAATTGCCCGAACAGGAACCTCAAATAAGTTAAGCTAACACCCCCACAATGAGGATGGGACAATTTCATTTGTCAACACTACACCTCGGAAAAATTCCACTTTATTTCCACCTGGAGTATTTCCCATAAATGTGGCCATGATCATCAGCTACTTTCAACATCTGTTAGCTCTCATTCATAATGATTTGTGTTAAAATCATTAACCTGAAAAGGTGTAGGAGGCTTACACAGCTTGGCGTAATATTATCTACACTTTGATTTCCAGGTTCCCTACAACGCAAAATAAGGTTAGCATGACGGATAGAGAGACAACAGCAACATTTGAAAAAACAACATGGTATGAAACTAACCCCTTTTAAATCTGTACAAAACTCTTGCTGTGTCACTGGCATCATGAAGTTTGACTGGATTTTGCAAAAAAATAAATGTGAACATCTCCATGGAGAATCATGTTCATTCTTTAGCCACTTCTGAAGCTCATGCACATGTACAGAAACGTTCATGCTTTCCTGCTGTGGCTCTGGTTTGAATTTGATGGAAGAGGAACTAAAGACATCAGATACTGCTTCTACATTGTGGCGCCTACCACTTCTCTATTTCCTTTCATGCATGTCTGCACACATGCAGTAAATAATCTACACACATATACACACAAACATTCACGCACCTCTGCTCACACAAATACATACAATACAGATTCATATATGTTGTAGAAGTAGCAGCACAAACATGTACTCACACGCAGAAAGGAACACATACTGCATGTCTGTGTGACTGCAGGCAAATGTTCACACATATCATCACTTGTCTATGCACACACAGATATACACAACATTATGCTACACACATGAACACACAAACACACACAGAACTTGGCACACTGTCTGGGCCATGTCATGCCAATTAAGTTCAGAAACTAAAAGCGTTCCATCTGGGCTTCCCACCCCAACCCTCAAAATTAACCCTTTCCTGAACTAAGACCAAACACACGCGCACACACACATTTTAATCCGCCCACACACGTAACTCAAGCTCCAACATTTCTGTTCTCCGTGGCAACCGTATCTGTGACAGGGTAAAGTGAAAAGGAGGAAATTGTAAAATCTAGAGCTGACGGATATGAGGTGGAAAGAACATGAATATTTGTGTGTGTGTGTGTGTGTGTGTGTGTGTTAGTGGAAGGTGAGGAGGAGGACAGGATGTGGAAAGGATGGAAAACTGTCTCAGGGAATTGAAAAGGAAGCGCTGAATTTGGCATTTGGTCGTAAGGACGGGCCAATTCAAATCCATCAGAAACATTTTCAGTTCCTAACTATCAGCAGTGAGCTCTAGATCATCCTCATCCTGTTTTAATAATCATGGTCACATTGTTTGTGCCTGTTTAGGTTTAGTTTTTTCAAATGTAGTTTTATCCAAGCTTTGCTAACAATTTGGGTGATATGACCCTTTAAATAACTTGTTATGACAGATATATTTTCAGATAAATGGAGCAGAGCAACCATGTCTGGCTGATGACACCGTCTGACAGGAAGCTGGGACATCATGGTCCACCAAGGGTGTGTGTGGGTGCGTTTGTGCGTGCTGTCTACTTGTCTTCTTATGGGGACAAAAAGCAAGTCCCCCATGAGGTGAAGACATTTTCATCAGTTTTAAGGTTTATGTCTCCATCATATAAATTGTGTGGTAGAAGTGTGTATGCGAGAGGGCACGTGAAGAGAAGTTGTGTGATTTATTAATGACTTTTATGTGAATGTGTGGGTTTTTGTATGTGACGTTGTGGGGACATAAAAGCAGTTTTGTAATATTTTTGGAAAATGAACCTAAAGGGTGTAAACTTTGAATTATTATTTCTGAAAATTAGACAGGAAATTATTGTCAAACAAAGTTCAGAAATGAAAAATGACCTTGTTGTAATATATATTTATGGAGACAGAAACATATATTATTATATTGAAGCCATGTTTTACCATATTGAGTGCTCAGAATGTTATTTTATATGCATGAGATATGTTTTGATTAATTCATGTGCATGAGATAAGTCTATACATAGAGAGGCAGTACAACACAGCAGCCTTCCCTAGAACAAGATGTCATCCAGGTTTTAGTGACTTAATGCTCTTATTTATCTCACTTTGCAAAATCTTAATTGTACCCAAGTGCTTCACATACCAAGTGTATCAAAATTATACATGGTGAAGTTACCATACGGATGCATGTCACTAAAATACGGTGTAAGTCCAGACCAAAATACATGGAAACACAGGGACTTCTGTTGGATGATGGAATATAATCTTATCAGTGGGATAATATAATAATAAGCTATGGCAGTGAGGTGCCCCAGTGCATGTGTTCGACCAATCGCGAGCCAGTCTCAGCTGTCAATCATGATGTTTTGCCCGGTTTTTCCAGCATCAAACAAAGAATCAAAACCAAAATTAACTAAAACTATCACTTGAACAAACATCAGTTTGATAAGAACTACCTAAAATGACCAAAACCATCTTTGAGAAAAATGTGTTCAGGTGGTGACACTTTGGCTTCACTCTTGGGAGCTGTCATCTCATCCATCTTTATATACAGTCTATGGTGCATACACACCATTTCGAGCACTCAGTGTAGAAAATTCTGGTTTCCATATATATTTTGTTCTGGGCACAATACATTTCTACATTTCTTCATTTGAATACTACTTTGTAAAACTGTAAAAGAATAAATAAAATAAAAAGTAAATAAAACATATTTTTGTGACACAGTGACAGCAGCGCTCCCTCAGAGAGTAAATGTCAAAGTGACACAGTGTGAGCATCAAGCCAGTCTGCTGGGCTCAGTGTGTGTGTTGTGTTTGCGTGTATTTGTGTGTGTGACCTTGCCTGAGCGTCCCGTGGGACTGGAGCTGGCTGGTTTGACTCAGTCCACTAAACACTCACCATCCACACACTGACTCACCGAGCCCCGTCCGTCTATCCATGAAGTTCATAAACACATTCAAAGAAAGTCGACTGAAGTCATTTTGCTCACGTTCCCTCAAATAAGTTATATTACAGAGCACTTTTCACATGTCACACTTGTTATGCCCAGAATTTGATTTTGTTTTCAGGAAATATTTGCTCACTGAATTCTCCGTCAGGAAGCATTTGGTCCTGTTAAGGCCTCATTTCACTGGCAGTGCTCACTGTGCGTTCAGACCACATTGCTTTGTTACTGATCATTCTGCTGCATCTGCTAAATGTTCTACTGTTGTACTTTGTCATGGAGTTGCAGAAGTAGAAGAGATATTGTGCAACACACACACACACACACACACACACACACACACACACACAAACACACACACAGACACAAACTGACTGGTTGCATTGCTAACACACAACTCATATGCCTTGGATATTAAACCTCTTTCAGCCTCCTGTTCTGCCTCCTGTTTTCGGGCACCAGCACTGTCAGCAGCTGCGACGGCCTCAGCGTGCTTCACATGAAATGCCTGTTACAATTGTCTGAAGGGTTCAGAGTGGTTGAAGTGAACCATTTTCTACAGCGTGTCATCCAACCACGCCCTCAAAGGTATTCATGGTAGATTCTGGAGGGGCTGTGGCACAGGTGGTGCACCAGGTTGTCCACTGAATCAGGCTGGTGGAGTGATCCCACACACCTTTTGGCAGAGAGACTGTCCTGGAGGAGTGATCAGGAAGGGTAAGAGGAGTCTAAAGCACATCAACTCTGCTACTGATACGCCTGGTGTCCAAACTGTTCTGGAGTTTTAGAGGTTTTAAAAGAGAGAACTCCTTTTGCTGATTCACCAGGGTCCTATCACATGACCCCTTCCAGAGGAAAACAACAGGCAGCAGCCTCGGCTACCAGTGTAGAACGCAACATGGATAATGAATTAAAAGTGTTGCTGGCACCTGTTGTGCTGTTAAACAATGTTACAACTGCTTACGTGCGAAGGACACAAGCTATTTTTCAAGCATGTGTACATGAGTGGTCACATCATAAGGTTTTTTAGGCGTGTAAGTATGGATGGGGAATATTTTCTCAAATAAAAACATAGTACCATGGATGTATATCCTTAGACAGCAGCCTTCTTGCCTCACCTTCCAATGTGGCCATGAAGAACAACTATCAAACTGGACAACATGTTGTACTTTTGCAGCCTCAGTGAACCCTTTAGACAATCAAACGTGCACAGAATTAGTACAAACAAGAGAAGAAACAGAAGAAAACAAAGAGAGTAACACTACAACGACAATCAGTTTGTCAGAGACTGTGAACGTGCCCTCTTTAAATACCAGGGTGAGTTGCAGAGGAGGTGCAGCTGGGAAGCGACTGACTGGGTCAAGTGATGAGCAGAAACACAAGGCTGTGACAGGTAGTGGGCAGGAGAGGGAATAAATCAAATGTCACATCACAAATGACAAAAGCTATGATTTGACATATTTTTGGGGCAGATACAGATGATTCAACAGTCGATTGAAACTAGATCTTGACTTTACACAGAAAGACTAATATCATAATCTGGATAGGAGCTGTAAGAGTGGATCAATCAACAGTGAGAATATACTGCAACATAAGGCGGCCAATGAACAAACACACATACATACACCTTAGACTGTATATGTATACATCTCTACTTCTGCCGTCACACAAGCTTGACCAACTGTGAGAAGGAAATGAAAAATAATTGTCTTTTGACTAATTGTTAGCAAGTAGAGGTGAGGTCCATGTAACCTGTAGGTAGGGTGCTGCAGTTGTTTAGAGTATAGTAGTAGCATATACACAGAGTCAGTTTATACAGGGTGATGTTACACTCTACTCTACTAAGCTGCTTAATTGTCTAGCAACAGGGGATTTCATAAACTGAGCTCCATTCATAAGTTTTATAACTGCAGACATCCAAGACATCAATGTGTTCTTATGATATGCTCCTCAGCTTCATGCTAATGCTAAAGCATAAATAACATGGAAGCTCAAACTCATGTGTGTTACTCTTAATCAGTTTGTGTAACTGGTCTATTAGTGCACACAAGCTGCTGAATATTTGCTGTTGATATTTACAATTCATCTTCTTATTTCTCCAGTCTCTGATAGTGTCAGGTGTCTGTTCTTATTAAACCACACAATGATTGATAAAGTGTACTCACACTGAGCGCAGGAGCAAACCGGGGACACGTGGATTTATTTAGAATCAGCAGCAATAGATAAACCATAAAACTGAAAAATGGGGCTAATCCCACCCCTGAAAAAACTTTGTGTATCCTTTTTAAAAGTGTATTTTGGAGTATAATCCCAGGCCTCCCTTCTCCGAGAGATTTGTGGCAGTGTTGTTAAAACTCGGCAGACAGCACTGTACAAATATAGCTGAGTAACTAGGCCTACTGCAAATAGAACAGAACTGAATTTAATCAAATCAACACAGCATGCTCTATGTTCCAACATTCACCCTCCGGCAGCAGCCCTCCTCCTGCTCCCTCTTCCTCTCTGTCTGCTCTCTGTCTGACTCCGTGTCTCTCTCTCCTGCCTCCTCACACATGTGAACAAACATGCATTACTGCACTTTACCTCACCTTTCACTCTCTGTCTTCCTGCAGATTTCTGTTTCTCCCTCTCTTTCCTTATCAACGCCTTTTCATTTTGCTCACTAGCCGCTCTGCTATGTGTAGATCTATCTGGTCTAATAGCTGCATGAAGCCACACAGACACTTTAAACACACAGGCTGCGCCGTCTGCCTCTCGCTAATACTGTAAATCATAGATCCCATCGGCTGGACTAACACATAAACTACCATGAGTCATCGTGTTAATCATTTTCAGCTTTATTGCTGACCAGCTTTCTGCAGGTTGTAATTACAGGATGATGAATGGTGTTTGGTGGTATTGTCGGAGTATTTAGACAACAGAGAGCGTTAAACTGGGAACAGAGCAGCGACGGGACACTGACGGCTGGTCTGTGTCTCCAGTGACACACGAGGATAGTTTATGACAGGCTTGCGGTGATGTTAGTCTGTGTGTGTGTGTGTGTGTGTGTGTGTGTGTGTGTGTGTGTGTATGTGTGTGTGTGTGTGTGTGTGTGTGTGTGTGTGTGTGTGTCTCTGTGCATGCATTGACGCAGCAGTCAGTCAGTCAAGCATTGGGCCAGACCAGCCAGGCAGACAGCCGGGTCCAGACGGGGTGAAGCAGCAGGCCTGTACGCAGGCTGAACCGCAGTGGCAGTGCAAACAGACCACAGCCCGACCACATCACAACCACACAGCACCCTGCCATTTACTGGCCTGTCTGCAGCGAGGGAGAGAGGGAGGGAAGAGAAAAAAGGGACAGATTGCAGGACGGAGGAGGACGGAAGACGATGGGTCAGAGGGTGGGGGGGAAGATTGGAGAGGGAAAAAAAGCAGAAGAGGAAAAAGTGGGGTGACTGGACAAGAGTTGGAAGGATGGAAAAGAGAGTAAAATGCAGCTGAGGAGGTGAGAAGAGACTGACGACAGAGCAAAAGAAAGACAACACAAGCAGAGAGGCAGATTGGAAGGAGAAAGACATTTACACAGACCAGGAGCCCAATTTGAGCGTTTCGTAAATAATTTAGCTTTCCGTCTTCTCCCTGTCTGAAGCCAGCTAGATTCACTACTGTCAACTGAGTAATTCAGCTGGCAGCAGACTCACTGTGGAGAAACGATTCAATTCAAATAGCCATCCACATGTACTCCTTAATGATTCACTGCTCAGGTGACCAGAAATGCTATGTATCCAGGCACATGCTCCCAGTGTATACTATATTTCAGTTTTCTGTTTCAGTCTCATGTTGAAACTAAACTTTAAAAAGGCTAAAAAATATTTAATATGTGGTTTAGATTTACAAATACATGGTGCAGGGTTGTTTACACGTTTCTCTTTCTGCTCACTTCATCAAGATTTCAATCAAAATCAATATAACTTAAATGCAGTTTTAAGACACAATCTTGTTCAGCAGTGTCGTGAAAATCTACTGTCATGGTCTTTTGAATATCTGTGTTTTTGGTGGCTTTTAAAGCAAAAACAATTCTACCTTAAAATAACAGCTTTAAAATAATTTGGATGGTACTCAAATTTATAATAGGGGAGACTGTCAGTGCCACAGTGCTCACATAACGCCTGGAGCTGCACAGGCTTTACGGTAAAATTCCCACCCCAACAAACTGGAGTCTGCAGTAAGGAAACCTTTGCTTGGTAAGTATGTACATCATGACCAAGCCAAATCATTTTCAGATTCAGTTTCTCTTAAACGTGCTGACAATACAATTATCTCTGATGTCCATCATGAATAAAAGGTCATGAACCTGCTCAGAGATCTTAGAAAAAAACAAGCTCATTTAATCGACTGACGTTTTTGAGAAACTACTTTGAAAAGTTCCAAACATTTAAAGATCCTGTGATATTTTCTTTACATTTCTTAACTGCTGATGGCATATGATGATGAAACATCAGGATCTACCACAGTTATTCTAATTCATCCTGAGAATGACATAAATGTTTATTCCACATGTTATGGAAAAACAGAAAATTCAGCCTTGTGTTGCTGCTAGGAGAGAAATCTGGGAATTATCAGAATCATTAGAATTCATCCTCTGAGCACCACGAATGTTTGTAGTGAATTTAAATCCATCAATGTCAATGAGATATTTCAGTGTGAACAGATTGGTGCATCGACCAGCTGCCCGACAGACATCCCAACGGCCTCTATGCTCGTGTGGATAAGAACCAGCGTGGACAGACACAAATTGAAGTGTTGGGACGTGGACTGCAAAAGCTAACACTGGGTAGCATATCGCAGATGACAGCTGAAAACACCTGTATCAACAAAGAATCAGCATTCCAGCAATTGAGCGAAGCTAACACTTTTCAGCCCGACAGCTATGTATTTATGAAGTCATACAGAAGACAGTGAATCGTTCTCACAGACCAGAGTAAAAAAAAATCGCAGCAGTTCAGACTGACACTGTCACTTTGATTCATGAGCAGGAGAAGAGTCATATAAATTAACAATATGAAAAACAGAGGAAAAAAAATGAAAATCAACAAAATTGGAATTTTTGAGGTTAATTTCAGAAGGAAATGATTTGTGAAACAGACGATCTAACATTAGCACGACTGTGTTGAGCAGGGTAACTGCAAGCTGACCATTATCTTGTCATTGGAACTCACATTCTTTAGACACCAGCTTTGAATGAAAGCGTTTGGACGAAAGAAAGATGAGAAGTAACAGTTTAAGTATAAAATGCAGAAAACAGAGATGTGGCTAAAGAGAGTTCAAAGAAGAGACTCAAAGTGAGATAGGGCAGGAGGTTTTATTTTTTTTAGGTATATCAGAGAAAAAGAAAATAAGCAGAGTGGATTTAATGGCGTGGGGAGGAAGCCAGGCCACTAATGTTATAAGATAGCCCGAGGTGTTTTCATACTTGAGCTAGAGCTGATGGATGGAGGTCGTATGCCGATGAATTAGTGATGAGGATCAGGATGAAAGTGCTTTCCCGAAACAACAGTGCCAACTCGACAGAGCCGGGGCACATGGGGGATACAGGTAGGCCCGGGGTGCAGGTATCATACATGTCAATAACACTTTAAGTATGATCTTTTCTTCAGTGCAAATAGAAGGTCATTCATGTGTAATCTGTGTTTTAGATGCACATTTTTACAGTTTTTTCTTTCCTCGTTCATTTGTATCCCCCAGATTTGTTTTGATGACAGCTTGATAATGATAATTCCGTGCAACTGCTGCTGAAGACGACAATTAAACAAAGGACTAATGGATTTGAGCCTATAATGGCCCACTTGTAAAATAATATCCCACAACAAATTTGGACCTTATTTGGTAAACATGGGGTGCTCTGGGTAAGGTGTTGTCTGGATGTGAACCTAAAATAGTGAATATTGTCCACAAACATTTGACACTGGAAGGAAAAAACAGCCGTCTGGCTAACTGGCTAACTGGCTAATGGTCGAGCAGTGTGTTTTTCCTTCCTGACATGTTGTCGCCCTAGAGGTTGTATCAGAGAAGGTCAAAGCCTCGGGGTAAAGCAATAAGACAAAAATAAAAGGTGACCAAAATGAAACGTGCTGTGAATATAAATTGGGGATTTTTCTTTGGTTTGAACATTGTTGGAAACATTTTGGATAAATGTTAACAAAATATATAACATATATTCATTTTAATAAAGAATTGTTAGTTATTATATCGTCTATAGCTTTAAAACTCATAACAAGAGAGAAAACACAAAGGAAAACATCAGCATGAAAAACACCATAAAGCTGAGACATAACAGTGAGTTGTGACAGAATCAATGATTGATGCTGATGCAGAAAATCTTTTAATGAGAGTTTCAGAAGTGATTCAGAAATTGACACTGTTTGAGTCGACTTAAGCTCCTCGATCTGGCTGTTACAAAGTCTAAAGAGCCCCAGTGATCCCTGGATTTTAGTCTCCAGTTTGGGGCTGGAAACTCAGCTCTGCAGGGCCCCAGAGAAAATAAACACTTCCCCTTCACAGAGCCTGATCTGACCATCAGTGCCCCAGCAGGAATAAAGTTATGGCAAGATGTACTCTTTAACTATCATCTGGTACTTTTTACAATATCAAATAACAATAACAATCCGTCCACGCTATTTTGTTAAGAACTTCTCAGTTGATATATTTTATGTTTCTCAGAAAATCAACAGAAGATTACTGTCACTTTTTCTGGTAGAAATTTGATCGTAGACTGAATATAAAGATGGACGACATGACAGCTCCCCTAAAGTGAAGTCGAAGCATCTCCGTCCCCACCTGGTGGCTTGCTGCAGTATATGTCATATATATCTTACCTCCTCCATGTTAATAGATAGGACATGGACCAAACTAAAAGTATGCATTGAATAAAATGTTGTCAAATATGGTTTCTATCATATTAGGTTCATTAAGTAATTCGATTCTCATCACACTGATGTTTGTTTAAGTGTTTAAGCTTTTAATTAGTTATTTATTGCGTGTCAGCGGTGTCAGGGTATTAAAGCTTCATTTCTGAATGGTGGCAGGAAGTGGACATGTGTTGACCATCTTCATATACAGTCTATGATATATATTAAGTATATTAAGTAAGACATTTTATTTAAAATGTATGTAATTGAATTGTGTTTGTTACAGTAATACCAGGACTGATGTCAGTAAATCCTAAATTTATTTACCTATCAAGATTAACTTACCAGATTGTTTATGGAGCTTTCAACCACATCTCATGCGCTTCCTATGTCATCATCAGGTCTTTAAAATAAGTTGAGAAATCTTCAGAGACAAATCTGCAAACTGTGGAAAATACACAGAGAGGTTTTTTTTTTAATACAGCACACGTGGTTGTAGCCTGTTAATTAATTGCGTGTTTAATTATAAACTGTTTCATATTATCCGAGAAAGAGAGGAAGTTAAAGATAAATGTGAAGGGAGGAGGCAAAGATGAGGAGGAAAGGGAGGATAGAAGAAGAGAAAGAGAAGACCTGGTTTTACTTCTGGCAGCAGGAGACGAAGAGGAGGTGGAGGAGGAAGAGGAGGAGGGGGAGGCAGGCTACAAATAGAGCTGGGGGGAGGGAGAGACGGGGGGGAGAGAGGGGGGGAGAGAGAGAGAGAGAGAGAGAGAGAGGCTCTTGTTAAATTAATTTGGCTTTGAGCGATGGGAAGTCTACACCAATGCTGTGCCAGTAGTGTGTGTGTATGTATGTATACACGCCTGTTCATATCTACATGTATGACTGCCTGTGTGTTCAAGTGCCACCGGTGAGTGTGTGCATCTGCAGCTGAGTGAGTGTCTGTATGTCTGTGTGTTGGGGTGTATCACTAATACACAAATCATTTTGCAATTGTGTGTGTGGGAGAAAAATTAGTGTGAACGTTTGTGCGTATCTGTCGGAAAGGCGACTATACAATGGACCTAATGGTGTGTATTAGACAAGGAGTGTGTGAGTGTGTGTGTGTGTGAGTGTGTGTGTGTGTGTGTGTGTGTGTGTGTGTGTGTGTGTGTGTGTGTGTGTGTGTGTGTGTGTGTGTGTGTGTGTGTGTGTTTCAGGCGTGATGTCACCAGGATTGGAAGTGACAGGCAGGAAGTATCAGAGGCAGCTGGGTAACAGCCCACTAACCACACAGGGGAGGGCTCTACACTGAACGACATTACCAGTGGGGGGAGAGAGACTATAGAGACATACAGAGAGAGAGAGGGAGGGAGAAAGAAAGAGAGAGAGAGAGGAGGGAAAGGAAACAAAAACATCACAGATGAATCGAATAGGAGGAAAAAATAGGACATGTGGGCTGCAGAGGAAATCTGTTTAGTTGTTATTAAAGCGAGAAAAAAACTTCACAGCATCCATCCTGAGCCGTCAAAGGTTAAAGGAGCAGTTCACAGTTTAGTGAAATTATTTGTCCTCTTTTCTCGAGGTGATGTCAAAAGTGCAAGATAGCACCTGTAAACTAGATATTTCAGCTAAATTGTTGTTCAACGGGAGAAAGTAGAGACGTGTCATCCATCTTTATCTACAGGCTGACTCCTGATGATCCTCCATCTTTGTGCTGAACTCAATGACGCTATACTCAACATGTCCTGGTTTTCATCTTAAGAGTTTTCCACATACTCTTCCTTCACATGTTTTTCTAAAAAAGCAGTCAATAATAGAAAGGAGAAAGCGTCAATAATTTCACCAGGAAACGTTGTCCTGGAAAGAAAGTATGAGCAAAAGACAGGAAAATGAAAACAGTGAGGGATCTGTTGAAAAAAGCAAAGTCAATGGAGGGTAGGAGAAAAGAGACTGGAGGGACAGACACGAGCGACGGAGACAGACAGTGACTAATAGAGATTAGACGAGAGCAGTTATGAGTCAAACGTGAAGACGGGATGGGAGATGAGAGACAAAACTAAAAAAGAGGAGTGAGAGAAATGGGGTGAGCTGATGAAGAGAATAGAAAATGAGCAAAGAGAAGAGTAGAGAGGAAAGAGAGAAGGGAAAAGAGAGAGAGCGAGGGAAAGAGGAGAGAGAGATGTTAGAGTGAAATTAAAAAAAGATTAAAATATCAGAGAGGAAGAGGGAGATGAGGAAGGTCAGTGAAGGAGAGAGGACGACTGGTGGGGGCTGTATCTCATATGACTCCATTAAAGTTTGAATAGGTCTCATCCCTCTCTCTGTTTACACACACACACACACACAAACACACACACACACACACACACACACACACACGTACAAACATGTGCACACTTACACACATGCCTCAAAATCGCAAACACACTGAGAATACTCTCTCTCTCTCTCTCTGTGTGTGTGTGTGTGTGTGTGTGTGTGTGTGTGTGTGTGTGTGAGAAACAGTACAAAGAGAAGACAAGATTAGAAAAGCGGGCCAAGAGACACTTTCCCATGGTGCATCTCTGGGAGCATCTGTATCAGACGAAGCTGTGTCGACAAAGACTGCTCCTCCAGCTGAGGCCGAGGGAGAGAGGGAGAGAGGGAGAGAGAGACAGGGAGGGAGAGAGGGAGAAAGAGAAAGAGAGAGGGAGGGAGAGGAAGAGAGACTGTGACAGCAAAAATGGGAAGTCAAATTTGTGTATTGACTTTTTTCTCATTAATGTGCCTGACACACATGCAGGGAGCGAGAGAATGCAGAGGAGGAGAAGAACAAGAAGAGAGCAAGTGGAGATAAATAGAGGAGGTCTGAACAGGGGAGGGGGGTATATACAAGAGTCTGAAAGTGACAGGAACGAGTGAAAGTGAGAGAAAAAGAAGATGAAGGAGAGTGGAAAAACAGTGACAGTGATGGATAAGAGATGTAGATGGAAGGAGGGATGGATGGATGAAGGGACATGCGGCGGGTTAGAGAGGATGGAGAGGCGGCAGACGGAGATTGACAGCCTCCTTTTTTCCCGGGGACGGATGAATAAACTGGCGCAGCGGGGGGCGGGGAGGAGGAGTGGGATGGATGAGAGAGAGAAAAGATGGAGAGGAAAAAAGAAGAAGGGATGTGGGATGGAGGAGGGGAGGTAATGAGAGATAGAGCACATCTCCGTAATCAAGCCATAAAGGAGAGGGGGAGCGAGGGTGAAAAGACGAGTGGGCTCTGAATGAGTCAATCAAGACGCTTCTTGCTCTCTGTCACTTGCTCCCTCTCTCTTTCTATCTCCCTCACACACACACACACACACACACACACACACACACACACACACACACACACACACACACACACACACACACACACACACACACACACACACACACACACACACACACACACCTGTCACTTTCTTTAAATCTGAGGATCCTAAACTATTTTAACTTTGTTCGATTGAGAGAACAGAGCTGGACCCAGTGAAGCTGGAGGAGCGATGATGATGATGATGATGATGATGCTGGTGGGGGGGAAGCTTTGAATACATATAAGATATATATTAAATGTGCGTGTATAGCTCTTTGTGTCCAGGTGTGACCCCATCACAGTGTTTATCTCCTCAGTGTGAAAATGAGATGACTTTTCTTTACAGATTTTTTTCAGTAGTTGAAAATAGTTGGTATTTTATAACAGTAATAAAGTCTGAAATAAACCCTCTCATTTTTTTCTTAATTTCTTCAATAATTAAATGACCGTTTTGATTAATCTTTGTCTCCCAGATTCACAAAAGCCTTTTTCAACTCCGGAAAAGTCCCTCTGAACATTTTGTAGAGTTTTTCTTTCACCAGGAGAATATCTGAGGTGAGGAGGTGGCATCTGGAGAGCGTGCAGGAAGCCGAACATGATTTCCAGATTCCAGCAGAAAGTCACAGTGTCTCTGTTTATATATATAGAATTTCCAAATAGAGAATTTACAGCTGTTATTTTAATTATCGGTTCATTTTCAGTTTTGGTCTCATCTCTTGATTTGTTGACAAATAGAAACATGTAGAATATCATCAGTATTTTCATTTAAATGAAACAAGATGTGATTGTGAAACTTTATCTTCTTCCAGAG